>NC_041386.1:631996409-632001791 GCF_002162155.2 Triticum dicoccoides
CGGCGGACGAGCACCTACAAAGGAACAACTCACCTACATTATAAAGAACCATGGCCGCCGGTCGACCATCACCAATTCCAATGATTCGTTGTGTCTCTGACCACACCATCATGCCAGTAGAAGAAGGAAGAGGCAAAGAACCCATTCAAACAAAGAAGTTTCAAACCGTGGCTCATGGAGGACATATTTCGTCTACATTTTTTACTCTTTCGTTGCACGTGTATATCGCACTCAGTAAGCCTCTATCAAATTATTTTTGTGGATCATGGACATCATGTAGTGTCGAGCAACCGGCGTTCGCCATGTGGAAGGAAGAAAAAATAAGAAAGAAGGGAGAAGGGAGATGAAGAAGATGAGTGACTTCCATGTGGGGGCGAGTTGGTTTGAAGGATTAAGTTTACCGGATGTGCTAGGCTGAGAAAAAGTTTAATCTCTTTTTTTTTGCCTTTTTGGGATAGGGAGAAGCTTTTGGACTTTTAGGATAGGGGATTTGCTAGAGGTATTTTCTTACTGTTTTAACAGTGTCATGATGTCTATTGGAACCTACTAAACCATCGGGTTGTATACAATGGCTCTATCTTAACAATCTCACATAGCATAAGTGATGAAGCTGTTGGCTAAGAGATGATCTATTGGAAAGAAAGACAAAATACTTACCTCATTGTATAACATGTCTTCTCCTATTCATGTGTTTTCTACTTTTTATTTTAACTACCCTAAAATTTTAGAGTTATGTAACATTAAATGCTATCGATAACACCAAGAGATAATTTATTATATAACAAGTTTCATTGTTTTCTCTAAATGATGTCGAATACATATAAAAGGACCGCTTATCAATCCTATACATGTCTTCATACACCATTCGGACCAAGTGGATATCTGGCCTTATGTCAACACAAATGATGAAATGGGTGCACATAGTTGACGTAAATGAATATTAGCAAATATGCACGTGTGTTGTAATGGGAGAAAAACTATTAGATTATTCATGTGTGATAGATATAAAAGAAGTCTAAATCAAATGCCAGGATGAGATAAGGACTTTTAAAATGTCATTTCAGAAACTACGCCCGAGTGATGTCATGACGAGATAAGGGACTATTAAAAAGTCATTTCAAAAACAAAAAATGTGATGATCTCATCACGACTTGATTTTCTAAAGCATCGCAACGGAAAAAATGTCGCTGAGCAGACTACATTGATGGACCCTGCCTGAGCTAGACTGATGAATGAGTGTCTCGCATTAACATAGCATAGCTGGGTTTATCATAATCAATAATGTGGCACCAGAATAAATGTAACTGTGTATGGAGGCAAAATAGAAATTTAGTCATTTTTATATAGCTTACAAAAACCAACCCATAGAAAGTTGTCTCGATTTTTTGGGGCTCAGCGTTGTACAAGACATGAAAATCTTTTTTTATCCAAAGCGAGGGACTAAATGAAATCATAAAAAAAACGACCTCTACAGATCCCCTAGTAAAACATGCACGTAAGCGACGATTCATTATGTTAATTATTTACGGATATATTTTAACTTTTTATGAAAAATATTCTAAAATTTCATGGACATTTTTATAAAACTCCCAAATATTTTTTGAATACTGGATCTTTTTAAGAAAATCATGAACATTTATTTGAAATTGTGATATATCTTTTATAATATGTGAACAATTTTTCGAAATCATGATCATTTTATGATTTTTCTAATGTGTTTTGAATTCACAAACAGTTTATGATTTCTCAATATTTTTTTTTAGAAAACTCACAACCTTTTGAAGTTTGGTTCTTCTGGAAATCATGAATTAATTTAAAGAAGAAGAAACTAAAACATAATTTTTTTTGAGGGGTAAAGCAAATTTTATTGCTCAAAACCACAGATAGTGGGATACAAGACCGGTCATGGGGATCGCCTAGCCATACATGGCGCCCCGGACCCCTTCTAATGGAGTATTTTGCTAGACTGTGTGCTTCATAATTTACAGCACGACTCTCGAAAGAAAAAGAACATTGAAAAAGAGTAGACCTAAGGTTGATTTCAGCCACAATAGCTCCGTACTTTCCTCTGCTACCTGAATTGATGTCAGCAACAACTTGCTTACAATCAGATGCAACTATGAAGTTGTTTATGAGTAAATCCTCTACAAGACATATTGCTTCTCTGCAGGCCACCGCTTCCAATGACTAAAACATAAATAAGAACGTAAAAAGCAAAAAATGAAATAGAAAACAGGGGCACTGCAACCTGCAAATGGGTTGGCCTATTACCATATGCGGGAGGAGTAGGCACGCTTGCGAGAGAGAAAAGGAGAGAAAAGAAGTGTCGTAATGTTTTTGGTCCCTCAAGTTTACTAGAAGTCTATATCTGTTCCCTCAAAAAAAAATTGGGTGACATTTAGTCCCTCATCTCTCAAGACCGGGTGCCTTTAGTCCAAAACCAGAAATGTGAGAAAAAATGTTCACGTGTCATCAGTTTTCTCTCTCCTTCTTCCACCGCTCTCTCATATAGAAACAACCATTTTATCGAACACCTTATGTGCATTCACCCTACACACCAACTGAAAGATCGTGGATGTCGCCTAGAGGGGGGGGGGGGTGAATAGGCGTTTCAAAATAATTACGGTTTAGGCTTGAACAAATACGGAATAAACCTAGCGGTTAATTTGTCAAGCACAAAACCTAAAACAATTAGGCTCACCTATGTGCATCAACAATTTAAGCTAAGCAAGATAAGCAACTATGTGATAGCAAGATATATGACAAGAAACAATATGGTTATCACAAAGTAAAGTGCATAAGTAAAAGGCCTCGGGTAAGAGATAACCGAGGCACGCGGAGATGACGATGTATCCCGAAGTTCACACCCTTGCAGATGCTAATCTCCGTTTGGAGCGGTGTGGAGGCACAATGCTCCCCAAGAAGCCACTAGGGCCACCGTAATCTCCTCACGCCCTCGCACAATGCAAGATGCCGTGATTCCACTAAGGGACCCTTGAGGACGGTCACCGAACCCGTACAAATGGCAACCATTGGGGGCAGTCACCGAACCCGTACACTTTGGCAACCCTTGGGGGCGGTCACCGGAACCCGTCAAATTGCTCGGGGCGATCTCCACAACCTAATTGGAGACCCCGACGCTTGCTTGGAGCTTTACACCATAATGATTGAGCTCCGAACACCACCAACCGTCTAGGGCGCCCAAGCACCCAAGAGGAACAAGCTCAAGGGTACCAAGCACCCAAGAGTAATAAGCATCTCAACTTGTAACTTCCACGTATCACCGTGGAGAACTCAAATCGATGCACCAAATGCAATGGCAAGCGCACACGGAGTGCCCAAGTCCTTCTCTCTCAAATTCCACCGAAGCAACTAATGCTAGGGAGGAAAATGAGAGGAAGAACAAGAAAGAGAACACCAAGAACTCCAAGATCTAGATCCAAGGGGTTCCCTCACATAGAGGAGAAAGTGATTGGTGGAAATGTGGACCTAGATCTCCTCTCTCTTTTCCCTCAAAAACTAGCAAGAATCCATGGAGGGATTGAGAGTTAGCAAGCTCGAAGAAGATCAACAATGGGGAAGAACACGAGCTCAAAGGATAAGGTTCATTGGGGAAGAAGACCCCCTTTTATAGGAGGGGAAAAAATCCAACCGTTAAGTGCTCAGCCCGCACACGAGCGGTACTACCGCTCGGGCGGAAGAAGCAGGGAAAAGGAGCAACAAAACATGAACCTTGGGGCGGTTATAAGCGGTACTACCGCTGGAGGAGCAAAACACGGGACCAAAAGAGGCAGGGCAGAGTAGAGTACGGCGGCAGTAATGCAGTAGCGGTACTACCGCCCGACCGGAGCGGTACTACCGCTTATAGGCGGTAGGCGGAGCTACCGTGCCTTACTGCCGTGCAACTACTGCTAAACCCGACACAAAAAGTGCAGGACCCAAAATCGAGGCGGTAGTAGAGCGGTACTGGAGCGGTACTACTGCTTGACGCTACAAGCGGTACTACCGCTGCCGACCGCGGTACTACCGCAAGGAGAAAACCAGAACTGCCATAACTTCTTCATAAGAGCTCTGAATTGAGCAAACTCAAGCTTGTTCAACAGCGGCAATCCATGTAGTTTGGTCATGCTTATCCAGCGTGGACATGAGGCAAAGACCATTGTTACTAGTTACCACGCCAAGTAGGAGAAGATGTTTTCAGTTCCTTCAATGACAAATTTACAGCACAAAGCACAAAGAAGGGGACAGGTCCAAGGCCATCGGAACTAACCGTGCTTCCCCCTTAAAATGTCAAATGAGACACTCCCATGTCAACGCCCTAAATCATGTGACGAGCCGCCAACCAATGAGTTAATATTCATCCTCCTCCTCCCGGGGTGGAACCATGGTTGATTCTGAATTGTAGAGTAGACCCATGCCAAAGTGATCATGCCGAACTAGTGAGAGGTTTCAGGTCTGAGTCTTACTGATTACTCCAACTTGACACACTTGATGTAATGTAACCATGAGTCCATGACTGAAGGCGGCATCGTGCAGCGGGTGTGCCAACCGTTTCTGGGCAGTAGAGCTCTTGGTTGCTGCACAGCGGCTTCGACATCAGGATGAAACGTGCCACCATCAGGCATGCCTTTGACCATGGCGAGCACATCGCAGATCACAATTCACTCACGGAGATCCACACATCCTAGCAATCCATCTGAGACTGGGAGCTGTCAACTTTGACATTGTGGGATCAATAAGTTCCAGCTTCTTGGCCCATGATCCACCTATAGCAGCTTCATGGTCCAAGTGGACAGCTAGATATGGAGATCATATTGCCCTGCCGTGTAACTTAAGAGGGAGCGGCGAGACTTGGTGCTTGTCGTCGCCATGGGACATGAGATGCTCCTTCTGAGAATACGGACGGGATGTCCGGGAGCAGCTCAAGCGTCGGCCGACCCCGGTGCCCTCTGCCCCTCTGAGCGACTCTGAACCTAGACGAACAAGTGCCGGCCGTGAAGTGGACTTGGATGAGGGCGAGGCCCTCCACCGAGGAAAGGATTATGGGCATGCAGGCGAAGAGGTTCCCGTCGCGGTTGAAGGACTGGACGGAGGAGTAGGAGAGGCGCGGTGGGTCGACGAAGACGAACCGATTTGGTGAAGTTTCCGGCGGTTGTCTCGTTGTGGAGATCTGGCCAGCGAGTTGAGGATGACGAAGCCGGGGAGGACGGAGCGGCGGAAGCCGGCGGACGGTGGTGGGCCGGGAGGGAGAGCCAAGGAGGCGGAAGATTCTGGATCTGGGGGCCGCGGGTTGGAGGAATTTCTCGTCGGTGGGGTGGTAGCTCTCTGGGAGTCTTGATCGGCTCGGGTTCGTCGCCTCCGACCCACCACCGCTCCTCCGCT
>NC_041386.1:632004073-632004481 GCF_002162155.2 Triticum dicoccoides
TGATGAAGCTGTTGGCTAAGAGATGATCTATTGGAAAGAAAGACAAAATACTTACCTCATTGTATAACATGTCTTCTCCTATTCATGTGTTTTCTACTTTTTATTTTAACTACCCTAAAATTTTAGAGTTATGTAACATTAAATGCTATCGATAACACCAAGAGATAATTTATTATATAACAAGTTTCATTGTTTTCTCTAAATGATGTCGAATACATATAAAAGGACCGCTTATCAATCCTATACATGTCTTCATACACCATTCGGACCAAGTGGATATCTGGCCTTATGTCAACACAAATGATGAAATGGGTGCACATAGTTGACGTAAATGAATATTAGCAAATATGCACGTGTGTTGTAATGGGAGAAAAACTATTAGATTATTCATGTGTGATAGATATAAAA
>NC_041386.1:632006718-632008756 GCF_002162155.2 Triticum dicoccoides
GGGGCAGTCACCGAACCCGTACACTTTGGCAACCCTTGGGGGCGGTCACCGGAACCCGTCAAATTGCTCGGGGCGATCTCCACAACCTAATTGGAGACCCCGACGCTTGCTTGGAGCTTTACACCATAATGATTGAGCTCCGAACACCACCAACCGTCTAGGGCGCCCAAGCACCCAAGAGGAACAAGCTCAAGGGTACCAAGCACCCAAGAGTAATAAGCATCTCAACTTGTAACTTCCACGTATCACCGTGGAGAACTCAAATCGATGCACCAAATGCAATGGCAAGCGCACACGGAGTGCCCAAGTCCTTCTCTCTCAAATTCCACCGAAGCAACTAATGCTAGGGAGGAAAATGAGAGGAAGAACAAGAAAGAGAACACCAAGAACTCCAAGATCTAGATCCAAGGGGTTCCCTCACATAGAGGAGAAAGTGATTGGTGGAAATGTGGACCTAGATCTCCTCTCTCTTTTCCCTCAAAAACTAGCAAGAATCCATGGAGGGATTGAGAGTTAGCAAGCTCGAAGAAGATCAACAATGGGGAAGAACACGAGCTCAAAGGATAAGGTTCATTGGGGAAGAAGACCCCCTTTTATAGGAGGGGAAAAAATCCAACCGTTAAGTGCTCAGCCCGCACACGAGCGGTACTACCGCTCGGGCGGAAGAAGTAGGGAAAAGGAGCAACAAAACATGAACCTTGGGGCGGTTATAAGCGGTACTACCGCTGGAGGAGCAAAACACGGGACCAAAAGAGGCAGGGCAGAGTAGAGTACGGCGGCAGTAATGCAGTAGCGGTACTACCGCCCGACCGGAGCGGTACTACCGCTTATAGGCGGTAGGCGGAGCTACCGTGCCTTACTGCCGTGCAACTACTGCTAAACCCGACACAAAAAGTGCAGTACCCAAAATCGAGGCGGTAGTAGAGCGGTACTGGAGCGGTACTACTGCTTGACGCTACAAGCGGTACTACCGCTGCCGACCGCGGTACTACCGCAAGGAGAAAACCAGAACTGCCATAACTTCTTCATAAGAGCTCTGAATTGAGCAAACTCAAGCTTGTTCAACAGCGGCAATCCATGTAGTTTGGTCATGCTTATCCAGCGTGGACATGAGGCAAAGACCATTGTTACTAGTTACCACGCCAAGTCGGAGAAGATGTTTTCAGTTCCTTCAATGACAAATTTACAGCACAAAGCACAAAGAAGGGGACAGGTCCAAGGCCATCGGAACTAACCCCCATGTCAACGCCCTAAATCATGTGACGAGCCGCCAACCAATGAGTTAATATTCATCCTCCTCCTCCCGGGGTGGAACCATGGTTGATTCTGAATCGTAGAGTAGACCCATGCCAAAGTGATCATGCCGAACTAGTGAGAGGTTTCAGGTCTGAGTCTTACTGATTACTCCAACTTGACACACTTGATGTAATGTAACCATGAGTCCATGACTGAAGGCGGCATCGTGCAGCGGGTGTGCCAACCGTTTCTGGGCAGTAGAGCTCTTGGTTGCTGCACAGCGGCTTCGACATCAGGATGAAACGTGCCACCATCAGGCATGCCTTTGACCATGGCGAGCACATCGCAGATCACAATTCACTCACGGAGATCCACACATCCTAGCAATCCATCTGAGACTGGGAGCTGTCAACTTTGACATTGTGGGATCAATAAGTTCCAGCTTCTTGGCCCATGATCCACCTATAGCAGCTTCATGGTCCAAGTGGACAACTAGATATGGAGATCATATTGCCCTGCCGTGTAACTTAAGAGGGAGCGGCGAGACTTGGTGCTTGCCGTCGCCATGGGACATGAGATGCTCCTTCTGAGAATACGGACGGGATGTCCGGGAGCAGCTCAAGCGTCGGCCGACCCCGGTGCCCTCTGCCCCTCTGAGCGACTCTGAACCTAGACGAACAAGTGCCGGCCGTGAAGTGGACTTGGATGAGGGCGAGGCCCTCCACCGAGGAAAGGATTATGGGCATGCAGGCGAAGAGGTTCCCGTCGCGGTTGAAGGACTGGACGGAGGAGTAGGAGAGGC
>NC_041386.1:632018544-632020623 GCF_002162155.2 Triticum dicoccoides
CGTCGCCATGGGACATGAGATGCTCCTTCTGAGAATACGGACGGGATGTCCGGGAGCAGCTCAAGCGTCGGCCGACCCCGGTGCCCTCTGCCCCTCTGAGCGACTCTGAACCTAGACGAACAAGTGCCGGCCGTGAAGTGGACTTGGATGAGGGCGAGGCCCTCCACCGAGGAAAGGATTATGGGCATGCAGGCGAAGAGGTTCCCGTCGCGGTTGAAGGACTGGACGGAGGAGTAGGAGAGGCGCGGTGGGTCGACGAAGACGAACCGATTTGGTGAAGTTTCCGGCGGTTGTCTCGTTGTGGAGATCTGGCCAGCGAGTTGAGGATGACGAAGCCGGGGAGGACGGAGCGGCGGAAGCCGGCGGACGGTGGTGGGCCGGGAGGGAGAGCCAAGGAGGCGGAAGATTCTGGATCTGGGGGCCGCGGGTTGGAGGAATTTCTCGTCGGTGGGGTGGTAGCTCTCTGGGAGTCTTGATCGGCTCGGGTTCGTCGCCTCCGACCCACCACCGCTCCTCCGCTACAGCCTGGCGGCGGGGGGCGGGCCGCACCTCGCCGAGAAGATGCTGGCCGGTGGGGCCTCGTCAGGGAACGATCGGGGGACGAGTTTCCACGTTTTTTTTCTTCTAATGAAAAACTTTGTTTTTGCCACTCTAGATTTTTACTATTTTGCTTTTGCCACTATAATTTTACATTTCACTTTTGTCACTCTTAGTTTTTGACAATACATCATGGCAAAAGTGAAATAAAAAATTATTGCTTTTGTCATGAAATGGCATTTATAATGTATTGTCAAAAACTAAAAATAACAAAAGTGATATGTCAAATTCTAGAGTGGCATAAGCAAAGTGGGCAAAAGTTAGAGTGGTAAAAACAACGTTTCCCTTTTTTTTCATTTCGAGGCAAGGGTGAGTTTTCACGCAAAATGGACAAAACTGACCCAAGTTGAAACAAATTCAAACAATAAACTCTCGGCAAACGTATTCCACAGAAATAACCCTTTCGGGTAGCGTCCAACACGTAGGTGCTATGCTACATGAGGTAGCGCCTTTCTGACAGACGCTACACTTCCTGCTAACATGGCTTGATGCGGCCACGTCAGGGGCCACCCTTGGTTGTGTGAAGCCTTTCGTCTATGCGCTATGCTCGCCTTTGTCTTGGGCGCTACATGCTAACTTAGAGAATTTTCAGCTCGCCCCAGCCCTCATATGCTCTTTGTTGCTATCTGGCACCGGCAACGGGGCAAACACTAAGTGCTAGAGCAGTGCATGTGCGTTAGGCGCTATCCAACACATTATAGGGTCTTCCCCTTAGGCGCTATGATAACACATGCACACGCTGATTCGACTTTATTAAATACCAGGGATCAATCGGTCTACGATTTATAACCACAACAAGATTTTGGCTAACTTGTGTCTTTATTTTTTTTGTCTTTCTCCTCGTCTCCTTTCACGACGGCGCCAACTCCCTAGTATGCCCGATCTAGGAGTGCTCCTCCATGCCGTCCCTGGCCACAAGCAAAGCTTCAGCGCGGCGGACGAGCACCTACAAAGGAACAACTCACCTACATTATAAAGAACCATGGCCGCCGGTCGACCATCACCAATTCCAATGATTCGTTGTGTCTCTGACCACACCATCATGCCAGTAGAAGAAGGAAGAGGCAAAGAACCCATTCAAACAAAGAAGTTTCAAACCGTGGCTCATGGAGGACATATTTCGTCTACATTTTTTACTCTTTCGTTGCACGTGTATATCGCACTCAGTAAGCCTCTATCAAATTATTTTTGTGGATCATGGACATCATGTAGTGTCGAGCAACCGGCGTTCGCCATGTGGAAGGAAGAAAAAATAAGAAAGAAGGGAGAAGGGAGATGAAGAAGATGAGTGACTTCCATGTGGGGGCGAGTTGGTTTGAAGGATTAAGTTTACCGGATGTGCTAGGCTGAGAAAAAGTTTAATCTCTTTTTTTTGCCTTTTTGGGATAGGGAGAAGCTTTTGGACTTTTAGGATAGGGGATTTGCTAGAGGTATTTTCTTACTGTTTTAACAGTGTCATGATGTCTATTGGAACCTACTAAA
>NC_041386.1:632020633-632022704 GCF_002162155.2 Triticum dicoccoides
GGGGCAGTCACCGAACCCGTACACTTTGGCAACCCTTGGGGGCGGTCACCGGAACCCGTCAAATTGCTCGGGGCGATCTCCACAACCTAATTGGAGACCCCGACGCTTGCTTGGAGCTTTACACCATAATGATTGAGCTCCGAACACCACCAACCGTCTAGGGCGCCCAAGCACCCAAGAGGAACAAGCTCAAGGGTACCAAGCACCCAAGAGTAATAAGCATCTCAACTTGTAACTTCCACGTATCACCGTGGAGAACTCAAATCGATGCACCAAATGCAATGGCAAGCGCACACGGAGTGCCCAAGTCCTTCTCTCTCAAATTCCACCGAAGCAACTAATGCTAGGGAGGAAAATGAGAGGAAGAACAAGAAAGAGAACACCAAGAACTCCAAGATCTAGATCCAAGGGGTTCCCTCACATAGAGGAGAAAGTGATTGGTGGAAATGTGGACCTAGATCTCCTCTCTCTTTTCCCTCAAAAACTAGCAAGAATCCATGGAGGGATTGAGAGTTAGCAAGCTCGAAGAAGATCAACAATGGGGAAGAACACGAGCTCAAAGGATAAGGTTCATTGGGGAAGAAGACCCCCTTTTATAGGAGGGGAAAAAATCCAACCGTTAAGTGCTCAGCCCGCACACGAGCGGTACTACCGTTCGGGCGGAAGAAGCAGGGAAAAGGAGCAACAAAACATGAAACTTGGGGCGGTTATAAGCGGTACTACCGCTGGAGGAGCAAAACACGGGACCAAAAGAGGCAGGGCAGAGTAGAGTACAGCGGCAGTAATGCAGTAGCGGTACTACCGCCCGACCGGAGCGGTACTACCGCTTATAGGCGGTAGGCGGAGCTACCGTGCCTTACCGCCGTGCAACTACTGCTAAACCCGACACAAAAAGTGCAGGACCCAAAATCGAGGCGGTAGTAGAGCGGTACTGGAGCGGTACTACTGCTTGACGCTACAAGCGGTACTACCGCTGCCGACCGCGGTACTACCGCAAGGAGAAAACCAGAACTGCCATAACTTCTTCATAAGAGCTCTGAATTGAGCAAACTCAAGCTTGTTCAACAGCGGCAATCCATGTAGTTTGGTCATGCTTATCCAGCGTGGACATGAGGCAAAGACCATTGTTACTAGTTACCACGCCAAGTAGGAGAAGATGTTTTCAGTTCCTTCAATGACAAATTTACAGCACAAAGCACAAAGAAGGGGACAGGTCCAAGGCCATCGGAACTAACCGTGCTTCCCCCTTAAAAGGTCAAATGAGACACTCCCATGTCAACGCCCTAAATCATGTGACGAGCCGCCAACCAATGAGTTAATATTCATCCTCCTCCTCCCGGGGTGGAACCATGGTTGATTCTGAATCGTAGAGTAGACCCATGCCAAAGTGATCATGCCGAACTAGTGAGAGGTTTCAGGTCTGAGTCTTACTGATTACTCCAACTTGACACACTTGATGTAATGTAACCATGAGTCCATGACTGAAGGCGGCATCGTGCAGCGGGTGTGCCAACCGTTTCTGGGCAGTAGAGCTCTTGGTTGCTGCACAGCGGCTTCGACATCAGGATGAAACGTGCCACCATCAGGCATGCCTTTGACCATGGCGAGCACATCGCAGATCACAATTCACTCACGGAGATCCACACATCCTAGCAATCCATCTGAGACTGGGAGCTGTCAACTTTGACATTGTGGGATCAATAAGTTCCAGCTTCTTGGCCCATGATCCACCTATAGCAGCTTCATGGTCCAAGTGGACAACTAGATATGGAGATCATATTGCCCTGCCGTGTAACTTAAGAGGGAGCGGCGAGACTTGGTGCTTGCCGTCGCCATGGGACATGAGATGCTCCTTCTGAGAATACGGACGGGATGTCCGGGAGCAGCTCAAGCGTCGGCCGACCCCGGTGCCCTCTGCCCCTCTGAGCGACTCTGAACCTAGACGAACAAGTGCCGGCCGTGAAGTGGACTTGGATGAGGGCGAGGCCCTCCACCGAGGAAAGGATTATGGGCATGCAGGCGAAGAGGTTCCCGTCGCGGTTGAAGGACTGGACGGAGGAGTAGGAGAGGC
>NC_041386.1:632025480-632036032 GCF_002162155.2 Triticum dicoccoides
GAATAGGCGTTTCAAAATAATTACGGTTTAGGCTTGAACAAATACGGAATAAACCTAGCGGTTAATTTGTCAAGCACAAAACCTAAAACAATTAGGCTCACCTATGTGCATCAACAATTTAAGCTAAGCAAGATAAGCAACTATGTGATAGCAAGATATATGACAAGAAACAATATGGTTATCACAAAGTAAAGTGCATAAGTAAAAGGCCTCGGGTAAGAGATAACCGAGGCACGCGGAGATGACGATGTATCCCGAAGTTCACACCCTTGCAGATGCTAATCTCCGTTTGGAGCGGTGTGGAGGCACAATGCTCCCCAAGAAGCCACTAGGGCCACCGTAATCTCCTCACGCCCTCGCACAATGCAAGATGCCGTGATTCCACTAAGGGACCCTTGAGGACGGTCACCGAACCCGTACAAATGGCAACCATTGGGGGCAGTCACCGAACCCGTACACTTTGGCAACCCTTGGGGGCGGTCACCGGAACCCGTCAAATTGCTCGGGGCGATCTCCACAACCTAATTGGAGACCCCGACGCTTGCTTGGAGCTTTACACCATAATGATTGAGCTCCGAACACCACCAACCGTCTAGGGCGCCCAAGCACCCAAGAGGAACAAGCTCAAGGGTACCAAGCACCCAAGAGTAATAAGCATCTCAACTTGTAACTTCCACGTATCACCGTGGAGAACTCAAATCGATGCACCAAATGCAATGGCAAGCGCACACGGAGTGCCCAAGTCCTTCTCTCTCAAATTCCACCGAAGCAACTAATGCTAGGGAGGAAAATGAGAGGAAGAACAAGAAAGAGAACACCAAGAACTCCAAGATCTAGATCCAAGGGGTTCCCTCACATAGAGGAGAAAGTGATTGGTGGAAATGTGGACCTAGATCTCCTCTCTCTTTTCCCTCAAAAACTAGCAAGAATCCATGGAGGGATTGAGAGTTAGCAAGCTCGAAGAAGATCAACAATGGGGAAGAACATGAGCTCAAAGGATAAGGTTCATTGGGGAAGAAGACCCCCTTTTATAGGAGGGGAAAAAATCCAACCGTTAAGTGCTCAGCCCGCACACGAGCGGTACTACCGTTCGGGCGGAAGAAGCAGGGAAAAGGAGCAACAAAACATGAACCTTGGGGCGGTTATAAGCGGTACTACCGCTGGAGGAGCAAAACACGGGACCAAAAGAGGCAGGGCAGAGTAGAGTACGGCGGCAGTAATGCAGTAGCGGTACTACCGCCCGACCGGAGCGGTACTACCGCTTATAGGCGGTAGGCGGAGCTACCGTGCCTTACTGCCGTGCAACTACTGCTAAACCCGACACAAAAAGTGCAGGACCCAAAATCGAGGCGGTAGTAGAGCGGCACTGGAGCGGTACTACTGCTTGACGCTACAAGCGGTACTACCGCTGCCGACCGCGGTACTACCGCAAGGAGAAAACCAGAACTGCCATAACTTCTTCATAAGAGCTCTGAATTGAGCAAACTCAAGCTTGTTGGATACAAGACGACGAGTAGCATCAAAACAGCGACTGGTTATAGTAAGAAGAGGCAGGGGAGGTATGCCTCCACTTAGGTAACTCTCTTTCTCCCTCTCTTATGTGTACAGTTGTGAGATGGTGCCAACAACTAGCTGTCCTAAGGGTCGATGAGGAGATCCTAAATGCCTTTGAGGGCTCCTAAGGAGATTAGGGTAGGAGGAAAGGAGAGGAAAGGATATATGTGTACCCATGCCTGTATGTTTTCACACATTGGAAAATAATCGCAATCATATTGCATATAATTTAGATGTGTGCGTCACCATGGCTGAAGGAAGTGCTAGTAAAAAGGGGATAAATTAGAATGGAAACAGGCAAATCGATAAATAATATCTTCAGATCACATATTAGGATGTGGTTTATATATGTCTTCCATGCGAATCGGCCTCTGAATGCTATACATCATCAATAACAGCAAGTGGCGAGGAAATTATAAACGATAATGTAATAATGACAAACAACGATATCTAGGATATTGAAGTTGTAAGATAATTGACGCATGGTAAGAATATGGACATAAGTGATGTCATAAGCACAATAAAGCATCTGTATTGGATAGCAGTGCTTCATTCAAACTCCATCAGAATGAGCTTCCAAAAAGCCTGCTTCCTCTACACCATTCTGCAATCAGGACCCAAAAACAAACCGAGGGCAAAATGGTGAATGCCAGAACTAGCTAGGAAGATGACGATTTCCTCTATAGATTCGAAGCACATTGCATCAAAACTCGTCGTTGTGTTGCACGACAATAAACCTAACCTAGCCGCTCCAAGGAGCCGACATGAATTTACACCGCAGCTTTGTCTAATCCGTCTCGATAGACAAACTTAGGAGGATCGGAGCCGGGAAGGCCCACTTTGAAGATGAAGCATCGTCATTCGCCTGGGCGTTGTCACTACGAGGACTAAAACCCTAACGTGTCTAGTAGCCGGAGCCGAGACACCCGGATTCCTCTCCCCAACACCGACCCCCGAAGCAGCAGATGAATCCACAGGTTTAAATCAGATCAAGGGTATAGCCCCGGCAAAAAACTGGGCCGGGCAAGGTCGGGCTTGCTTTGGGTTAGGCTCGGGCTTCATTTTGCAGCCTGAAAGAAGATTCTCGCCTGGTTCAGGCTTCCGTTTACAGCTTTCTAGGTCGGGCTTAAGGTTTACGTGAGTTCATAATCTTGCCAAACACTTGGACTTCGATATGCTTATCAGGGTCGTCATTTGTGACTTATCTATCCTCATGACCCAATATTCTTTTGAACATACACATAGATCAATAAAGTGTTGGCAAATTTAGAAAAATAGTTGTACGTGAGCTCGCCGAGGGAGATGAGGGGAGAAGAATACGTGTCTCAACCAAGTCATGCGTGCAGCTGATAGGGTATCGTGTGTCTCAACCAAGGCGTATACGTGTCACGCCCCAAAGAAGTTACCCGCTGGTGGCTACTTACCGCTGTTGCTGCCCGTTCCCTGGCCTTCTCGTTAATTCCGATACCCCTTCTCTCTCTCTATCATGTCGTCTCCCGGCTGCCCCGTTCGTCCTTCCCGGCGGCGACGCCTCCCCGTCCCCGACAGCTCGATCAGATCTCGGCCCCCTGCTCGGGTAAGTCAGCTCGATCGTACTCTTTACCGTCTCAGATTTTGTAAAATCTGGTGTGCCCATTTCTGCGGTTGCGTCACGTTCAATATAGGGTTTCTTTTTCAAGTTCCAAGCATCTCAGAATTAGTATACTTGTTATGTCGAGCTATTATCTACTCCCTACTCTACACGTTTCTTCACGTAGTAATTTGAATTGACAGACAAATATGTTGCAATTTCATTCCACACTTTTTAGGGGCTCTGCTATGAAGGTATATATGGACGTTACTGGCGCTAGACCACCTAAGTTTCGCAGGCTTACTGTCCAGGACAGCCTGAACAATGCAACCTACCGTTTTGAGGGTCCTCTCCCTCAGGCTCAGGGCATCACCTTCAGTATCACGCTTGCTTCGGCGCCCCCTCAAACAATGGGCATGGCGCCCACAGTTCAGATTGAAGGCGGAGCGGCTGATCGTGTCCTTGGTAACGCCGCAGCCTGTTCTTTACATACCACCCCACCTGCATCTGCAGATGAACCACCTTCTGCCTCAGCTGGTTCTTCAAAGTCGAAACCTCGGGTGCGCAAGAGGAAGGCTCCCGCTCCTTTGGAGCCCATGCCCACGGGAGACCGAAATGGCGATGGTGTTTCTATAGACCCGACAGTTTCCCGCGTTGCACAACAGACTACTCGCTCCAAGAGGAATAGCCATAAAGCAAAAGTTGCCAAGGTAATTTATGTTAATCCCATGCAGTGCAGTGTATTGATAGCATAAATACCTCTCACTAATAGTTCCTTGCTGATAGTATCCTTCTGATGCTAGTTGTTATCTAGACAATGCTGCCAAAGTGCCAATCAGTGTCTCTCTTTTGGTCATATATACTTCGAATTACATTACTATTCTTAATTATCCGATAGTATGCTGCATTTATATAATTATAATTTTTGCAGCCTAAGAAGGTCTCCAAGAGGTCTCCCACCATAAGGTGCACTCCAAAGTCCAAACTTAATTGTTTCAGCTGTTAAGATTTTAACAGATGGCCAGAAGAATATAATCAAGCAGCTGGGTTTCGGGGAGGTGCTCAAATTGAGTATTAATGCGCTCGAGACAAGGAACCTACCAATGTTTCTGCTGGATAATACAAGCGCATTTTCCCTTCTGATCGAAGTTGGCATGCAAGGCGGTCTTAAGATCACACCCCATGCTGTGCATTGTGTCCTTGGCATACCGATTGGTGGCGGAGACCCACCTATTTTCTCCTATGCACAAAGAAGAGAAGAACTTTTGAAGCTTAAGGAGCTACTCGGTGTCCCTAAGAAAAAGAAAATTACTTACGATGTCTTGTACGAACGCATCAAACTCAAGGGTGAGGACGAATTGACGATAAGATGCTTCATTCTAATTGTGTTCAATCGTCTCTTATTCCCCACGACAGCAACATATATCACAGGGAGGGATGCCGCCTGGACTTCTGACTTGGGTAATCTCCCAAATGTTGATTGGTGCAAGGTCCTTGTTGACGACCATCGTGATGCTATTGTTGCCTGGAAGTCCAAGAAATTGGCTGGAGGAACCCTGTCCATCAGTAGTTGTACCCTCTTTTATATTGTACGTCATCGCCCTGTTTTGTCACTTTTTTTCTGTTTTAATCAAAGGACGTGATCTGCATTTCAGTTCTTTATAATGTTGACATGCTATTTTTGTAGGTTTTTTATTTGGACAATCTATTCAGTTTGAATCGCCTTGATGCTATTGAAATCCCACGCATTGCACACTTCACCACTGGCACTATACTGGGGATATTGAATGAGGATAGGTGGAAGGGTCTGAACGGCCTCGAAACATATGGTAAACTTGCGGTGCGTCCTCTCTTCGAACCATACAATAATCGATATATTGTTCATTATAATCTCAGATTTCAAATGACATCACTATGTTTTTACTGTTATCAGCTTAGGTCGAGGGAGGGTACCTGCTATTTCGAGGATACTCAGTCTCATATAAATTTTGTGCCTAGCTTGCGTCAACAACTGGCTGACTCTTTTGACTGCTTGACTGGCTTGACTCAATCTAGAAAGTATGCTGTGATTGCTGCTGTCCAAAGATGTGATGATGATGTGTGTAAGGTAATCCAACTTGCACACACCAGGGTGGTGCATGAGCTTCGAGAGATCATGCAACCTGCAGCCCCACATACTCCCTCTCCTATTCGACCATCGAGCATACCGACTCCATCAGCTTCTGTACCTGCACCATCTACTCAAATGGAGAATGATGAGCCAACCGAGGAAGTCTTGCCGCTGACCGAAGACCGGGTGCAACACGATTTTACGTCTCTGGAGATGGGTACATCAGAAACTGTTTGCAACAGTCGTCAGGCTGCTGCATTTGACCCAATGTGTCCTCAGGGTCAGCATGATGCCAACGTTAATATTTCTCTCACGCAAATTGTGCAAGGTGATAACGATAGTCGTCTGGCGTCACAGCTAGGTACCGTTATATTTAATTATTAAGCAATTTTTGTCCTCTATGCTGCGATTAACACATTACTACAATTATATACTCCCTCCATTCCAAAATATAGCGCGTCCTCGGTTTCCGTGCTTCAACTTTGACCATTAATTTAATCAACAAGACCGACTGCGGCGGGCGAAAAAATTATACCAATGAATTCGCATTCAAAAAAAGTTTTTAATTATATAATTTTTGATCCCGCCGCAGTCGGTCTCGTGGGTTAAATTTATGGTCAAAGTTGAACCTCGAAAAGCGTGGGCGCGCTATATTTTGGAACGGAGGGAGTATATTATTTTTTTCTGTCATTGATGAGTCAATCATACGCACCTGACAAGAATCAAGATTATTGTATATTTCTTGCCTACGTTTCTATTTAACCGTTTCTTATTTCTTTAGCCCCATCGCCTACAGTTCCTGTCCTGACAGATGATCTTGTCGACTGTGCTTCAGTTCATGATGAATCATCTGGTGATGCCAATCTTAGTAAGAAGGTACCTGCAAATTTTGAGCATCTATCTCCGCCCCGACAACCCTGCCGGACTGTTGAGACATTAGAGGCAGGAGGTACTACACTTACCCTAGTTATCTGAATGTTCTGAATTTGATGGAACTGGACGTAGATGTTGGAATTGTATCTGTACGATACATCATTTCATTACTCTAGTTTATGTTTTAATGTTTTTAACGACTCATTTTGCATTGCCTATTATCTTTTTCAAGCTGAGGTGATGGAAGAAGCAAATGTTGATGATAGGCGCAAAGCTAAAGAGGCTAGAGAGATAGCTGCACGGGAGGCTGGTATCTAAGATTTTGCTCACTGCTCTCATATTTGTTTTACATTTCTAATTTTAGCTGCTGGGAGCATTACTGTCCGTGCATCAGTATTTAAGTAACTGCTCCGTTTGTGTTGAAGCTATGCCTGCAGATCAGCATGTAATTTCAGCTGTCATAACATCTACACAAATAGAGGGTTCTGGTCCAACCGAGGAAGTGTTGCCGCTGACCAAAGACCAAGTGCAAGGCAGTTTTATGTCCCTGGAGATGGGTACATCAGAAACTGTTGCCGGCGGTCTTCAGGCTGCTGCATTTGACCCATGAGTGCTCTGGGTCAGCAGGATGCCACTGCTAATATTTCTCTCACGCATATTTTGCAAGGAGATTACGATCGTCTTGCGTCACAGCTAGGTACCATTAGATTAATAATTAAGCTTTTTTGTTCTGTATGCTATGTTAGCACATTACTATAGTTACATTTGTATTTGTATTTTAGAGCATGTTGATGAGCTATGGGGTTTCAGAGCAGACAAAGTGGATGATGCCACAATCCTACCTGACAGGAATCAAGGTGATTGGATGTTCATCTTATTCTTTTTATGTTAATTTTGATCACATTTCTATTAAGTTTTGTTCTGTAGCTAATCCACCTTCCGCGCTGCCTACTGTTGCCACCTGCATGGATGATCTTGACAACCATGCTTCAGTTCATAGTGGATCATCTGGTGACGCCAATGTTAGTAAGGAGGTACCTGCAAATCTCAAGCATTTACCTCCGTCGGGACAATTCTGCCAGACTGTTGAGACATTGGAGACAGGAGGTGGAGGTACTACTATTTACCCAGTGTTATCTGAAAGTGTTGAATTTGATGTCCAGTTAGTTGCAACGAGATCTGTATAGTACATACCTTTATTAATCTTGTCAGTGTTTTTATGCTTTTTAACGTCTCGTATTGCATTGTATATTAATTTTTGAAGCTGAGATGACGAGGCATGAAGCAAATATTGATGATGATAGGTGCGAAGAAGAAGAGGCTAGAGACATATCTGCGCGCGAAGTTGGTATCTAAGATTTACTCATCTCGTGTTTGTTTTGTCTTTGATGCAGCTTTTGTATAGCACTTCTAATTTTACTACACATGTTTTTCATTGTTTAGCCGCTGCTTGCGGTGTTGTCCTTCCCAGTATTTAAGTAACTGCTCTGTTCTGTGTTGAAGCTATGCCTGCAGATCAGCATGTAGTTTCAGGTGCATGTATCCCTTTTGATGACTTGATGCTTAGACTTCAGAATGATCCAAGAGTAGCTCTATATGATGGTGTAGAAATGGATTGTGATGATATAGACTGGGACCTGGATCTAGGACAATATGGTGCTGAAGTTATTCGACCATTGAGCCAAGGATCTGTGGCATTTCATTTGGAAGAAACTACAGGGGAGGCCGACAATCAGACCCGGGAGGTCTGGGGGAGCACGTTTGCCTCTCGCCTACTGAGCGATGCCTGGTTCTCTCCTGTTGGTGAAATTCAAACCCAGGCATCTGTGTAAGATGTATTATTTTCACTACACTGATCTAATTGTCATTGAGTCCAATATGTCGAATCAATTGATCTCCAAGAGTATGTGTTCACTGAATCCATATTACAGTCAGATGAGGGTGCACTGGCTGTAATATGGGTCATTGTACTGGGCCGGCTGGCTGAATCATTAACTGAATCCACGTTCATCGGGAGATCCTACACGACATTGGCTGGCTGGTCAGCAGCTTAGAGGTGCAGGACTAGCACCTCACTGTCCTAATATCAGGTTTGTTATACCTGTAGTATAATGAACCTTGCTGTGAGTGGTGACCATGCGGCTCCAGGCGAAAGCCCTGCCCGACCTTATCGATGCCTTGTGGTCCAGTCCTCTCTGGGTGAAACCCAGATCCAGCTTGCCGATTCGGAGCTGGATCTGAGGACCACGGCGCCATCGATGATGTCGCTACCTCCTTAGAGGTGTGGTTCTTGGAGGCTTGACCCTCAGTATGCATGTGGGTCAGTGGCGCACGCCTTGGCCTCTTCTTGCAGCTCTTACTTGCACCATTGTATACGTAGTTGCTACTCTAAACCATGATGTATCATCTCAACGTGCAGCCTGGAGTATATGTTTTGCTCAATGTGTAAATTCATCTGTTAGTAATTTATGATAATGTCGGGTATGCCAGGAACATCAAACATCGGCGCAAAGCTCAAAAACAGTTGCCGCTAGGGCTAGGGCTCTACATTGTCATCGCCAAACCAGCAAGTCAAAATTTTCAGAGCCTGCTGCTACCGAGGTAATTTTGTCCTGACCATTCATGCTTTATAATTTTTTGCTTGCGACTTCAGTTTCTATTTGGAATGTCATTCTTTCAGCCTGCCAAAGCTTCTTCCTATCAGACACGCGGCCGAGCTCGGAAGAGCAAAACCTCTTCGCTATCCTGTCACAAATCAACCGACGCAGTACATGTTGCTGTGTTACATAATGATAAGCCATGTGTAACTCGCAAGCAGTCGGGAAAGAGGCCCTCGAAGCTAGTGTTGCCCTTCCAGAGTAAAAGTCAAAAAAGGTGCAAAAAAGACAGCTGCAGAGACACTTGATAGGAAGGAAGAAGCTGCAAAAATGAAGGCCGCAGACGCTGAAGCAAGGAAGAAGGCAGCTGCCGCGAAGAAAGAAGCAAGGAAGCTAGCAGCTGCGATGAAGAGGGCAGATGGTAAAGAGGCCAAGAAGAAAGCATCTGCAGAGAAGAAAACCCCATCTACTGCTAAAACAATAAAAGAGAACTTCGGTTTTGACATTTCAGGGCTTAGATCACAAGTGTAATCCAAAGGGACAAAATTCGGTGTTTTGACATTTGCAGATCTTTAGTCTCCGAGTGAGCAATCTGCTATTTTCGCTTGCACAATCTATCTACAACCTGCTGTGTCTTTTGTACAATTGCACAATCTGTGTTTTTGCATTTCAGATAAGCATTGATCTCACAGCTTGGATTTTCTTTTTTGAACTGACAGCTTGAAATTTTTAAGTAGATGCGTAGGGTATTTACCTGTGAAGAAACTCGTAACGGGAAGTACAGCTCTTGAAATAATCAGGATAGATCATAGATGGTGTGTGTAGCTGTTAGTTTTAAACGTGCATGGGTGTTTGAAACTGGTAAACCTTTATTGGAAGTCTAGCCTGGAGTCCATGATGTGTTTTTACACATAAAACACAGAGCACTCCTCTCCACACCTGGTATACCGCGAATGATTCTCTTGATTCCGACGATCTCCAGATCGGGCTTCTCGGTTTGTCTGTTCCTTGTCCAATCAAATACGGTGTTAGAAATAAATTAAGCATTCAGTGGATGCTAAGGTTATTGATTGGCATAAGCAGTATGCATCTCAAGGTTCCAATCTTCCAGAATGATTCTGACTTTTGCTATGCTGGTCGGACTTCAAACTTTCACTAGACATAGTGCGAGGGTGATAATAAAGATCTTACCAAGTTTGCAACACGGTCTTTTATAATTACCAAATTGTAGAGCAGAGTTAAGGCCTAGTTGACGCTTATGTGATGATTCCTTACCTGACTTAAGAAATGAGTTTTTGCAATGTTGCCCGAGTACGTTTAAAACTTTCACTGGCTAGACATAATGGTAGAGTGATGATAAAGATCCTACTGTGATTGTAATACAACGTTCTCTGCATTTGTTGAAATGTAGAGCAGAGTTAAGGCTTAGTTGGCACTTGTTTGATGGTTCCTACCTGACTTCAGTCTTCAGCCTGCAAAGAGTCTTGTGACCTGTGATCGCCATCCACAGCCCAACTGCTAAACCATGGCATGGCATGGCATGGAACTCTTTTCCTCCACAATCCCTAGTCATGAGAGGAAATTCGTATTAACAATAAAGGGAAAAAAATCTCTTAAAAGCAATTCAAACAGCTTACAGTGAACAAAGTACTGCCAAAGAACCCACCTATCAACTGCCCCCTCATCCATCTGTGGCGAGATACGACTCGAGCATTTCCACGGCCGCCGCCGCGTCCGTCGACCGGATCTTCTCAGCCAAGGCCCAGAACTCCTCCTTGGAGAGCTTGTGCACGGAAGCACGCTTCGCGGCGGAGGCGATGGCGGTCCCCCTGACTCGGCGTTGGCGGA
>NC_041386.1:632036617-632047048 GCF_002162155.2 Triticum dicoccoides
GGGGAGAGAAAGGGTGGACAGGGCCTAATGAAAAGATCGGCAGGCGTACGCGGGCCAGGCAGCCCGGAACACAAAAGTGCGCGCGCAGGTGTTGGACTGGCCCATTTTTCTCCTTCTCCTTTTTTTCGCTCGACTCGTTCGCTGTGATAACTTTCCCACTGGTTTTAAAAATATATTTCTTTCACACTATTTCTTTTCTTTCCATGCCTGATTCTTCATTTCTCTACTCATTTGACCGTTTTATAGTTTCTTAAAAGTATTCACCAATTTAGGGAAATATTTGAAAATTTAAAATTTCCACAAATCTGAAAAAAAATCATGAATTCATTTTTTTTGCAATTTCAAACAAATCAGAAATTTAAAATTATCACGAATTCAATAAATGTTCATGAATTCAAAAACATATTCATGAATTGAAAAAAATTGCGCGTTTAAAAAATACGCATGAATTTTAAAAATGTTCTGAATTCAAAAAATATTGACGAATCCAGAAAATATTTGTGAATTTGAGAAAATGCTTGCTATTTCAAAAACATTTTGTCAATTAAAAAATGCGGCATTGGAAAACCCTGATTTCAAAAAATGTCTGCAATTTCAAAAACTATTTGTGAATTTGAGAAATGTTGCCAAGTATAAACAATGTTCCTGAATTCCAAATATATTCATGTGTTCAAAAAATATTAATGCATTCAAAACATGTTCATGGATTTGAAAATGTTCATAATTTTTTAGAACTGCATGGACATTCAAAACTTGTTTGTGAATTCAAAAAATGATCATAAACTTGAAAAATGTTCACAATTTCAAAATAAATTCACGGTGGCTAATTTTTTTGCAAATTCAGGTAATGAATTTGAAAAAATGTTCATGATCCAAAAAATATTCACAAATTTGAAAAACTTCACTAATTCAAAACTGTTTAGGAATTTAAAAAAATGTCATGGTTTGAAAAAATTCTTTGCAAATTCAAAATAATGTTCATGAACTCAAAAAAAATGTTTCTGAACATGATTTTTACATGAATTTAAATTATGTTCCAAATTGGAACAGTTTCAATATTTAAATAGGTATTTTTGAGTTAATTTTTTCACAAATTTAAAAATAGTAAATAAATTAGAAGTCATCTATGCTCCTAAAGGGGGAGTCCGTAGGTCGTTTCGCTCGTTTGCATGTAGTCATTGATGCCCAAAAATCGTGTTAATTATCTTTTGTGCAATTTTTGCCTTGCCCATGGCTGGATGCAATTAATTAGCCATACCAGTTAATTTATAAAGTATAATCGAGCACTTGAACGAGAGGATCACATTAATTATGAAGAGTATCATTCTTTGGACGGAAGGATCACATTAATTATGAAGAGTATCATTACTTGGCGGTAGGATCATGTTAATTATGCAAAGTACTATTGAGCGTTTAACAGTATGATCACTTTAATTATGGAGAGTATTACTTTTTGGACATGAGTATCATGTTAATAATGAAAAGTATAATCTGGTGTGTAATGAAATGATCACGTTAATTATTAGAATATCATTATTTGGACATAAGGATCACGTTAATCACGAAAATTATCAATGAATTAATTTGTACATCAGTTATTAATGTAAAACAATTTGAAAACCAAGCATCAAATCAATTTGGAAATCAAGTCATTAATGCAATTAATTAGCTAGATAATTAATTACACATGTAATTAATTAAGTCCGTATAAGTAGGGATTTTATCTATGCCAAATCAATTATGAAAATCAAGTCATTAATGCAACAATTGATTAGTTAGTCACTTAATTAGGGATGTGGATAATTAATATAGTAGAAAGTTTTTCCAACCGTATCTCTACTATTGAAGTGGTGTTGTGGATTAGACGTGGTACATCCAACTCGATCTCCTCCCGTTGACCCCCTACAAAGAAACCCATCCGCTCTCATCTTCCCACACGCATAAGAAAACCCACCTCCCTTGTCTCACATGAAAAAAAGTACAAAAGAAGATTTGGAAACAAGCAACGAATCAATTTGAAAATCAAGTCATTAATGTAATTAATTAGCCAGACAATTAATTATGCATGCAGTTAATTAAGTCTATTTAAGTAGGGATTTTTGTGCGACAAATCAATTATGAAATCGAGTCATTAATGCAATTAATTAATTAATTAGGGATGCAAATAATTAACACTAGAAAGTTTCTTCAACCTGTATCTCTGCTATTCTCTACTTCTAAAGGGGGAGTTGGTAGGCTGGCATACACGATTTTTTTCATCTCACCTCCCACCACCCTCTTTCATAGGTTTATTTTCGCCTCACCTCTCACTGGTTTATTTTTGCCTCACCTCCCATCACCCCTCTCACTGGATTATAAGGAAACAAATAACGTACAAATCAACTCTTTCCTTTTAAACAAGCAATTTCCAAACGTAAAAAAAATATCATGGATCTAACTTTTCTAATTTACCCAAATCAACCGACCCCTCCCATCAATGCAATTAAATAACATATAAATGCACACTTTCTTTGCAAAACAACACTTTTCTAACATACAAAAGACCATGGATCTAACTTTCCTAACTCACACAAATCAACCGATCCCTCTCATCAATGCAATTAAATAACTTAAAAATACTCTCTTTCCTTGCAACCCAACACTTTCCTAACACAAAAAGATCACGTATCTAACTTTTCTAACTTACTCAAATCAACCGATACCTCTCATTAGCGCAATTTGCTTTAGGAAAGGAATGACGAATTTCAAGGAAACTAACATGTAAATCATGACACACCTACACCATAGAAACAAATACCGTTATGAAATCAATATGTAGCTACTTATTTTGTTATGGAATATTATCAAAATACGGAGCACAAAGGACATTTATTTTTTATTGAAAAATATTCTAAAATTATCTCAACTATTGAAGGAAAGTTGGTCGATTGCTTCCTCGCTTCCAGATTTCTCACCTCCAACGATCACTATCATCGCACGAACCACCTCATCCCTAAGATTATTTTTCAGCCACACCTCTTGCTGGTTTTTTGGTATTTTTTAATGCAAAAATTTGATTGACCGATTGATAGATATATGTAATGCCTTCCTACTCTTGTATCTGAACCTTCCTTCTACGTTATGACCAGAATCATAACTTTCCTTTTTTCTTCTTCAATCCCTTCACATCCCTGCTACTTGTGAGCTACGTTGGGATTTTACCCGAAGAGGAAGGATGAAGCAGTATAGTAGAGATAAGTATTTCCTTGAGTGAGAACCAAGGTTTACCGAAAAAATTGGAGAATCATGCAAAGCATCGTGAACAACACTTGCACACACAAAAGCAAATACTTGCATCCAACGCGGGCAAGAGGGTTGTCAATCCCTTTGAACTCGTTACTTGAAAGGATCAAATCTTGTATAGGTAGATAGATAAATTGCAAAACAAAATAAAAGTAAATAAATTGTAGCAAAGTATTTTTGGTTTTTATAATATGATAAAAGTAGAGACGGGGCCATAGTTTTCACTAAATGCTTTTCTCTCAAACACATACCATACGATGGGTAGACAAATTACTGTTGAACAATTGATAGAGAAACACATAGTTATGACGTATTCGCGACAATGATCATGTATATAGGCATCACGTCCGAGACAAGTAAACTGACTCCTGCCTGCATCTACACTATTAAACCACCAATCAACCGCTATCAAGCATGTATCTGTGGTATTAAGTTCATGACAAACGGAGTAACACCTTAAGCTAGATGACATGATGTGGACAAAGTAAACCCAGCCAATATGAATAAACCCAGTCATTTTACCCTTACTCACAACAATACAATACGTGCCTCATTACCCCTTCTGTCACTGGGTGAGGACACCACAAGATTAAACCCATTATAAAGCACCTATCGCACTGCTGCACTCGTTTTTGCAGGGAAGTCTGTAGCACAACTCCAGCTACATCCTTGTTGATCCTGCCCCCAGATCCTTCTTCCTCACTCAACTTTCCCCTTCTCCCTCCTGAATCCCCCTACTCCCACATTCAGCCTATTGCGATCCACACAACTCGGCTCCGGGAGCAGCGCCCAGCGCTACAATTCGACTGAGTGGAAAGGGTGGAGGAGCAGAGAGCCGACTGTAGTTCAATCTAGCCGAGTCGCTGAAACCGAGCTTCGTGCCGCACTTGCTGGCCGACCAGTGTTAAGCCGACCAGCTCCATGTAGTCCGTCGCGGGGAGCCAGTAATCTAGAGGACGGAGTGGAGTTAGCTGACGAGCAAGTTTGTCAGCTCCGGATTTGTCGTGAGGAGCCAGCAATCTAGCTAGGAGCGGGAGGTGAAGCCAAGGATTTCGCCTAGTGGAGGGCATCGTCCCAACAGGTATACTCTGTCTCTTCCCCTCGCTTCCTACGACTCCTTCGTCGCCTCCAATTTGTTTGCACATTGCTGAGTGCTGACCAACACACATCATTTTTGCAGAACCATCCATCCACAGAGAAGCCCGGACCAACCTTCGTTTGTCAGGCTCGCACCAACAAACATTGCACACCATCCATCCACCAGTCCAAGCTGTGCTCATTTTTGTAGAACCATCCATCCACAGAGAAGCTCGGACCAGCCTTCGTTAGTTAGTCTCACACCAACATACATTGCAGAAGGCAGAGCCATCCATCCATCCACCAGTCCCAGCTGAGCTCATTTTGCAGACCCAACCATCCACAGAGAAGCCCAGACAAGCCTTCGTTTGTCAGTCTCACACCAATACACATTGCACAAGGCAAAACCATCCATCCACAGAGATGCCAGTCCCAGCCGCACTCGTTTTCGCACGAAAGTCTGTAGCAACTCCGGCCATATCCTTCTTGGTCAATAAATCTTTCACCTATGTCAGCAAATACTTCAAGTCTCCACACATGGATGAGGTGAAAAATAAACTCGTGCTCGCCATGCCCAAGATCCAAGCAGTGTTCAATGCCGTCAACCCCGAATATGTCAGAGGGCAGAGCAGCGCCCTGGATGTGTGGCTGTGGCAGCTGAGGGACGCCGTCGAGGCGGCTAAGGATGCCATCGACGAGCTTGAATACTATGAGCTCGAGGAGAAGGCCAATGATCAAAATATTGCTGAATGGGGTTCTTTGTTTGACAAGATGAAGCACAAGTTTGTGAAATCTGTTCAGACTTCGGAGTGTCAAAACTCTCAAAAAAGTTGCTGATGGTGACATTGTCAGAAAGCTGATGAAATCGATGGATGCTTTAGATAAGGTTGTTGGTGGTGTTGACAGTTTCCTCAGCCTCACAGACCATCTCAATGGAGCTTTTTCCAGCAGTGAGCAGCAAGTGCAAGTGGACAATGTTTGCCAAACTGCTTCCACGTTGAGTGCAACTATTTTCCTTGGACGAGAAAAGGAAAAAGAGAAGATCATTGGATGTCTAGCAAATACATCAAGCCAGACAAATATTGTTTCTATTCTTTCAGTTGTTGGCCATGGTGGCATGGGGAAGAAAAGTTTGGCTCAGACCATATGCGAACAGAAAGAGGTGTTGGATCATTTTAAGCTCATATGGGTCACCGCGTCAACTAGCTTTGACGCAACATCACTGACGAGAAAAATATTGGAATGCGCTACGGGCGCAAAACCAAAGGCTGATCAGCTGGAACCACTACAGCGAGATCTGAAAGAAAAGCTCAAGTCTGATAAATTTTTGCTAGTTCTGGATGATGTTTGGGAAGATAAGAAAAGGGATGAATGGGAAAATTTATTTGCTCCATTGAAGAAACTGAACAATGCTGGAAGTAAAGTTTTGTTGACAACCCGTATGCAATCTGTAGCGGACATGGCTGCCAGAGTAATGGGGGTCAAAACAGATCAATGCTTGGCATTGCAAGGACTACAAGAAGATGAAACTTTTGAGCTCTTCACTCATCATGCCTTTTCCGGGTTGAAGAATCTAGCAGACTACGGAAATTTGAGGTTAATTGGAGAACAGGTTGCAAAGAAACTGCTAGGATGTCCCTTGGTATGTAAGGTTGTTGGTGAGCATTTGCAAGACAAGGCAACGGTTGAGTACTGGAGCAGATTTTTGCACAAAGGATTGGAGCATTTTAAAGGAACAGAGGAGGATATTATGAGGGTTCTCAGATTAAGCTACTACCACCTACCAACAGAGTTACAGATTTGCTTTTGCTATTGTTGCATAATTCCTCGCGATGACTATGGATTTCCGAAGAAAAAATTGGTACACCTATGGATTGGCTCAGGATTGATCTCACAAGCTCTAAGCGACACTCACACTTTGGAGGAAACTGCAGAAGAGTACTTGGCTCAGCTAACTAGAAAGTCATTCTTGAATATGAAGTCAAGAGATGGTCAATTGGAACGAGGAACATGTCCATTGGTGAATGTGCAAGAATAGATAATCCCGTTCAGCTTAAAGATGAAAAGGATACACTCCGGCACCTTTGTATTACCAATATTGACAGTTTCTCTGCTGATGATGTCAAGAAATTCTCCCGTTTCAAGAACTTGCGCACTATTATCATTCACACTAACCCCTGGGTTGAAAATGATGTAGTTTGTGCACTTGAAATGGTTGTTGAGAGCTCCAAATCATTGCGTCTATTTGACTCACAATGGGACAAATTCTGCTCTGCTGGCAATTTTAAGTTTGGTAACTTAAAACATCTTTGATATATCTATGTGCCTCGAATATCACGAGGCATGATACGTGGGGTTGCCAAACTTCATCAGTTGATGGTACTTTGCTATGTTAAGGGTGGCTTGGAGACCAAAACATATGATCCAGATACTTAGGGTACCTTGAGCGCTTGCGATATGTATCCTTTGGAGTGAGTGGATTTGGTAATTTCTGCATAAGCAAGCTTACTTCTCTTCAGGAACTACATGACTACCGGGTAGGAGGAACAAAATGCAACGAAATAAGTGCAGTTGGGAACTTAAGAGATCTCGGTGAATTGGGTTTGGAGGATCTTGAGAATGTTCAGAGTTATGAAGAAGCTAAGAATGCCAAGTTGAAGGAAAAATAGCGTCTCAACAAGTTATCTCTGAAGTGGTCTAGAGCTGGTCAAATGACAGATGATTTGGTTCTTGACAACCTTGAGCCAAACGTTAATATTAGAGCATTGGAAATTAATGGTTATGCGGGTCCCAAAATTCCATTTTGGATTGAGAATTGCTCTCTCAAAAACATGGTGACACTACAGCTCAAAGGATGTATGAACTGGGAATATCTTCCCTATCTTGGTGAGTTAGTAATGCTGAACGAACTAATGTTGTACAACCTTCCTAAGCTAGGACAGATTGGTCGATCATCTGACATGTCTAGCAGCAGTAGCTCAACGGAGTTGTTGTTACCTCAAAGCCTTCAGAGTTTGGATGTAATTGAATGCCAAAAACTGAGGGAATTACCTATTCTACCTCCAAGCCTAGAATCATTGCTAATAAAAGATGTTGGTTTGACCAAACTTGCTTCGATTAGCAAGATATCCAATGAGAGCATCGAGCCCAGATCATCTAAGCTAGATTTCATAACTGTCACCAAATGTCCATGCTTAACTTCTCTAGAAGGGAGTCTTTTGGAGCAAAAACTGTACATGAGAACTCTCAATGTCCTATGTTTGGTTGATTGTGTACATCTGGAGTCCGCGTCCATACCATTTGAAGAAATGAGAGAGCTTAAGGAGCTCAAAATAATGGAATACCCAAAGTTGAGGATGATAAGAGATGCCAAAGATATGCTCTTGCCATTGTCACTAGGGAACCTGGCTATCTCATGTGACTACTTGGAACCTGCTCGGATCACTGCAACTGCTCACCAACTTATGTGCGCTCAATCTGCGCAACTGCTCAAGCTTGGTGTCTCTCCCCTCCAGGGTGTTAGGAAACGTGAGGAAGAGAGAATGACCGAATAGTTTTTTGTATTGAGGAGGAGAGAGATATATAAAAGGTTACATGGGCCTGGGCCTCACTCTAGACTATGGCCCTAGGCCTGTACAAGACAAACACAACATATATACTTAACACCCCCCTTCAAACTTAAGGTGGGTTAGGAGCATCTGATACACCAAGTTTGAGAGTGTGAAACCTATGTTGTTCTCTAGTTTGTGCCTTGGTGAAGAAATCTACGACTTGAAGCTCTGATGGGAGATATTGTAGCTTGACAGTGGATTGTTGATAATGAGATAGAGTGAAAAAGGCATCCACACCAATGTGTTTGGTCAACCCATGCTTGACTGGATCATTAGCAATCTGAATAGCAGTAGTGCTGTCACAAAGAAGAGGTGTTGGTGTATGACATAAGAGACCAAGATCATCCAATAGCCAGCGAAGCCATACAATCTCTGCTGTAGTAGTAGAGAGAGCCCTAAGCTCTTCCTCGGCGCTGGAGCGAGACACGGCAGTTTGCTTCTTTGATTTCCATGCAATGAGTGATGTACCAAGAAATATGCAATAGCCAGTGACTGAGCGACGATCAATAGGATCACTCGCCCAAGTGGAATTAGAGTAAGCATGAAGCTGGAGCTGACTGGAATTAGCATAGAACAAGCGGCGAGATGTAGTTCCCCTTAAATACCTAAGGACTCGGAATAGGTGACCATGATGACCTGAGGTGGGAGCACAGACAAATTGACTGAGAATATGGACTACATGTGCGATGTCAGGTCTGGTCACTATGAGGTACACTAGACTGCTGACAATGTGACGATAGCGAGAGGGATCCTCAAGAGGAGTGCCATCAGTAGGACGCAACTGCAGATGAAGCTCCATAGGTGTAGCAGCAATGTGCGTGTCAGTGAGACCTTAGGGAAGAATCAAATCCTGAGTGTACTTTTGCTGGGAGATATAGTAACCATCATCGGTGTGCTCGACCTCAATCCTGAGAAAATAGCTGAGAGACCCCAAATCTGACATCTTGAATTATTCACTCAATTTTTTCTTAACAAAATCAATATACCCAACATCATCTCCAGTGATCATCATGTCATCTACATAAAGTAGAAGCAATGTATGACCATGCTCAGATGTATGAACGAAGAGTGCAGGGTCATGTTCACTAGGAGAAAAACCGGCAGCTTGAATCATAGAACTGAACTGCTCAAACCAGGCACGAGGGGCTTGCTTAAGCCCATAAAGAGCCTTTCGAAGACGACAAACATGAACTGATGGAACCTTCATACTTGGAGGTGGCTGCATATAAACTTCCTCATGTAAATCACCATGAAGGAAGGCATTCTTCACATCCATGTGGGAAATTTTCCATGAGCGAGTAGCAGCCACAACAATTAGAGTTCAAACTGAAGTCATGTGAGCAATAGGAGCAAACGTCTCATCATAATCTTTCCCATGAGACTGCTGAACACCTCTTGCAACAAGGCGAGCCTTATAGCGTTCCACAGAACTATTTGACTTGGTTTTAACCTTATACACCCATTTACAAGTGATAGGGACTGAACGAGGAGGTAATGATACCAAATCCCATGTACCAGTATGCTCTAAGGTTGCAAGCTCCTCAGACATAGCCAGTTGCCACTCAGGTGACACAACTGCCTCCTGATAGGTACTAGGCTCAGAAGCAGCCCCTGCATATAAGTCCTTTTTGTATCGCGTTTCTAGAGAAGAGTCGTCAGTGCAAGGATCAGTAGTACTGGCTAGAGGAGTAGAAGACAAAGGCATAGATGACTGCGTGTCACATGGAACTTTAGAACGGCGAGTATAATGGAAAGTACTGGCTGGAGGAGTAGAATAACGATGAGTGTAATGGAAAGGAAGACTATCTAGAGGTGGAGCTAGTGGAAGAGAGAAATGAGCTGGTGAGGAAGGAGATGAAACATGTGGTGGAGATGGTTCTGATGTTAGGACAGAGGAATGTTGTTCAGCTATGGACTCATCTAAAAAGATAGGTGGAAGTGAAAGAAACGAGGTAGACTCTAAAGAAGTTGAGGATGATGGTTTAGTGGAAGGGGAATAGGAGAAGGGTTGATCCTCAACAAAAGTGACATCGCGAGAAAAGCGAATGCGACAAGCAGAAGAATCATAGCAACGGTAGCTCTTATGTTCAAGACTATATCCAAGGAAGACACACTGAGCAGACAGAGCAGTCAACTTGGTACGCTCACGAGGTGCTAAAAGAACATAACAAGTACAAGCAAAGACACGGAGGTGGTCATATGTGGGAGAACCAAATAAAACCTCAGCAGGACACTTGCCCTCAAGGTGAGTAGAAGGTTGGAGATTGATAAGATAAACAACAGTTGAGATAGCTTCACCCCAAAAATGAGTGGGGACAAAGGAAGAAATCAAAAGGGTACGAGCTATCTCAACAATATGGCGATGCTTACACTCAGCAACACCATTTTGAGCATGGGCACCAGGGCATGAAAGCTGAGGGAGAGTACCCTCAGATGAGAGAAACTCGCGAAAAGCAGTAGA
>NC_041386.1:632047433-632104441 GCF_002162155.2 Triticum dicoccoides
AACGAAAAACACGAACATCACTGGAAAACTGAGTATGGACCATATGTGCAAAAGCCTTATATATAGAAAACAACTCAGAATGATGCTTCATAAAATAGACCCAAGTATGTCGAGAGTGAGCATCAACAAATATGAGATAATGTTTGTGGCCACCTTTCAAAACAAAGGGGAGAAGGACCCCATACATTAGAGTGCACTAAATCAAAAGGATGACTAGAATGAGTAGTGTTGGAAGAGTATGGAAGATGTATTTGTTTCCCTAGCTTACAACCCTTACAGTGAAAACCAGTATCTATGGAAACATGACCCAAAACACCTTGTCGAACAAGGGTAGATAAACGAGAACCACACAAGTGACCTAAGCGATGGTGCCACTGGGCAAAAGAAAATGACGAAGTGGATCTTGATGTTGATGCAGCCATCCGGAACGCGGATGTGGTGGAAGCCGAAGGAAGGTGTAAGGTGTCAAGGATGTAGAGGGATGTGGATCCTCTACGGCGATGGCCAGTTCTATTGACCCTCTTGCTCTGACGGTCCTGCACATAACAAAATGAGTCATCAAAACCAACAAAGTAGTTCATATCAGCAAGCTAGCCAACAGACATAATATTCATGGACAACTCTGGAGCAAAGGATATGGCAGGAACATAAAACTTGGATGTGCAAAGAGAACCCTAATGAGTAATAGAACAAGGTGTACCATCAGCAGTCTGAACAGAGGCATCATCCCGCACTAGCTGGCAAGACACAAGCGGAGAGCGATCAGAGGTCACATGGAAAGAAGCTCCAGAGTCCAGAACCCAAGGCTGGGTTGCAGCAACAACGGGCTGAGAGAGAACAGATGTAGAAGCACCCCTCGCTTGCTGTTGATAAGGAGCCTGGGGTGCACGACACTGCTGATTGAGGGCCCGTCTAGCCTGAAACTCAGCTAACAGCTCTGGATGAAGCTTGAAACAACCATCTCTGTGGTGTCCTGCCTTCTTACAGAATGAGCAGACGATAGCTGAAGGTGTGGCCTTGGAGGCACCTGGCCGCTGAGGAAAAGCCAGAACACTAGTGTGTAGAGTCTGCGTAGAAGTAGCCTCAAGAGAATGGAGACGAGTATCCTCAGCGATCAAGCTAGCAAGTGCCTCTTTCAAGGGGGGATGAGTCGTACGACCAAGCAATTGAGTGCGAATGTTCTCAAAGTCTTGCTTGAGACCCATCACAAACTAAAACATGAGAGTCTGATGGTCATACTTTTCCTTTGCCGCACATGACTCACAACCAGAATTACCCTTTGGAACCATGGAACCTAGCTGCCCAGTGATGCGAGTGAAAGCTCCATAGTACTCTTCTATGGACATGTCTTCTGGCTGCCGAGTGTTGTGTAATTTCTGAAACTAGGAGAAATGAAGTGCACTGCTGGGCTGAAGGTAGCACTGTGATGTCTACTACACAACCTTCTTCTTGTAGACGTTGTTGGGCCTCCAAGTGCAGAGGTTTGTAGGACAGTAGCAAATTTCCCTCAAGTGGATGACTTAAGGTTTATCAATCTGTAGGAGGCGTAGGATGAAGATGGTCTCTCTCAAGCAACCCTGCAACCAAATAACAAAGAGTCTCTTGTGTCCCCAACACACCCAATACAATGGTAAATTGTATAGGTGCACTAGTTCGGCGAAGATATGGTGATACAAGTGGTATATGGATGGTAGATAAAGGTTTTTGTAATCTGAAAATATAAAAACAGCAAGGTAACTAATGATAAATGTGAGCACAAACTGTATTGCAATGCGTTGAAACAAGGCCTAGGGTTCATACTTTCACTAGTGCAAGTTCCCTCAACAATAATAACATAATTGGATCACATAACTGAAGGAAATATGCCCTAGAGGCAATAATAAAGTTATTATTTATTTCCTTATATCATGATAAATGTTTATTATTCATGCTGGAATTGTATTAACCGTAAAAATAATACATGTGTGAATACATAGACAAACAAAGTGTCACTAGTATGCCTCTACTTGACTAGCTCGTTGAATCAAAGATGGTTCAGTTTCCTAGCCATAGACATGAGTTGTCATTTGATTAATGAGGTCACGTCAGTAGAGAATGATGTGATTGACTTGACCCATTCCGTTAGCATAGCACTTGATCGTTTAGTTTGTTGCTATTGCTTTCTTCATGACTTATACATGTTCCTATGACTATGAGATTATGCAGCTCCCGTTTATTGGAGGAACACTTTGTGTGCTACCAAACATCACAACGTAACTGGGTGATTATAAAGGTGCACTACAGGTGTCTTCGAAGATACTTGTTGGGTTGGCGTATTTCGAGATTAGGATTTGTCACTACGATTGTCGGAGAGGTATCTCTGGGCCCTCTCGTTAATGCACATCACTTAAGCCTTGCAAGCATTGCAACTAATGAGTTAGTTGCGGGATGATGTGTTATGGAACGAGTAAAGAGACTTGCCGGTAACGAGATTGAACTAGGTATTGAGATACCAACGATCAAATCTCGGGCAAGTAACATACCGATGACAAAGGGAACAACGTATCTTGTTATGCTGTTTGACCAATAAAGATCTTCATAGAATATGTAGGAACCAATATGAGCATCCAGGTTCCGCTATTGGTTATTGACCGGAGACATGTCTCGGTCATGTCTACATAGTTCTCGAACCCGTAGGGTCCGCACGCTTAAAGTTTCGGTGACGATTTGTATTATGAGTTATGTGATTTGATGTACCGAAGGTAGTTTCGAGTCCCGGATGAGATCAGGGACATGATGAGGAGTCTCGAAATGGTCGAGACGTAAAGATCAATATATTGGATGACTATATTCGGACATCGGAAAGGTTCCGAGTGATTCGGGTATTTTTCGGAGTACCGGGGAGTTACGGGAATACAAGGAAGTAGTATTGGGCCTTAATGGGCCTTAGTGGGAAGGAGAGGCAGCAGCCAGGAGGTGGCACGCGCCCCTCCCAAGCCCAGTCCGATTTGGACAAGGGGTTTGGGGTGCGGCCCCCCTCTCCCTTCCTTCTCCACTCCCCTCCTTCCCCCCTTCTCCTTGTTGGACTAGGAAAGGAGGAAACCTACTCCTACTAGGAGTAGGAATCCTACTCCCTTGGCGCGCCCCTCCTAGGGCTGGCCTCCTCCTCCCTTGCTCCTTTATATACAGGGGCAGGGGGCACCCCAAGACACACAAGTTGATCTGTTGATCTCTCCCAGCCATGTGCGGTGCCCCCCTCCACCATATTCCACCTTGATCATATCGTAGCGGTGCTTAGGTGAAGCCCCGCGTCAGTAGCAACATCATCACCGTCATCACGCCGTCGTGCTGACATAACTCTCCCGTGAAGCTCTGCTGGATCGGAGTTCGCGGGACGTCATCGAGCTGAACGTGTGCTGAACTCGGAGGTGCCGTGCGTTCGGTACTTGGATCAGTCGGATCGTGAAGACGTACGACTACATCAACCGTGTTGTGCTTCCGCTTTCGGTCTACGAGGGTACGTGGACACACTCTCCCCCTCGTTGCTATGCATCACCATGATCTTGCGTGTGCGTAGGAAATTTTGAAATTGCTACGTTCCCCAACAGTGGCATCCGAGCCAGGTTTTATGCGTAGATGTCATATGCACGAGTAGAACACAAGTGAGTTGTGGGTGATTTAAGTCATACTGCTTACCAGCATGTCATACTTTGGTTCGGCGGCATTGTTGGATGAAGCGGCCCGGACCGACATTACGCGTACGCTTACGCGAGACTGGTTCTACCGACGTGCTTTGCACACAGGTGGCTGGCGGGTGTCAATTTCTCCAACTTTAGTTGAACCGAGTGTGGCTACGCTCGGTCCTTGCGAAGGTTAAAACAACACCAACTTGACAAACTATCGTTGTGGTTTTGATGTGTAGGTAAGAACGGTTCTTGCTAAGCCCGTAGCAACCACGTAAAATTTGCAACAACAAAGTAGAGGACGCCTAACTTGTTTTTGCAGGGAATGTTGTGATGTGATATGGTTAAGACATGATGCTAAATTTTATTGTATGAGATGATCATGTTTTGTAACCGAGTTATCGGCAACTGGCAGGAGCCATATGGTTGTCGCTTTATTGTATGCAATGCAATCGCCCTGTAATGCTTTACTTTATCACTAAGCGGTAGCGATAGTCATAGAAGCATAAGGTTGGCGAAACGACAACGATGCTATGATGGAGATCAAGGTGTCACGCCGGTGACGACGGTGATCATGACGATGCTTCGGAGTGGAGATCACAAGCACAAGATGATGATGGCCATATCATATCACTTATATTGATTGCATGTGATGTTTATATTTTATGCATCTTATCTTGCTTTGATTGACGGTAGCATTATAAGATGACCCCTCACTAAATTATCAAAGTATAAGTGTTCTCCTTGAGTATGCACCATTGCGAAAGTTCTTCGTGCTGAGACACCACGTGATGATCGGGTGTGATAGGCTCTACGTTCAAATACAACGGGTGCAAAACAGTTGCACACGCGGAATACTCAGGTTAAACTTGACGAGCCTAGCATATAACAGATATGTCCTCGGAATATGGAGACCGAAAGGTCGAGCGTGAATCATATAGTAGATATGATCAACATAGTGATGTTCACCATTGAAACTACTCCATCTCACATGATGATCGGACATGGTTTAGTTGATATGGATCACGTGATCACTTAGAGGATTAGAGGGATGCCTATCTAAGTGGGAGTTCTTAAGTAATATGATTAATTGAACTTAAATTTATCATGAACTTAGTCCTGGTAGTATTAGCATATCTATGTTGTAGATCAAAAGCTCGCGTTTAGCTCCCCTGTTTTATTTTTGATATGTTCCTAGAGAAAACTAAGTTGAAAGATGTTAGTAGCAAGGATGCTGATTGGATCCGTGATCTAAGGTTTAACCTCATTGCTGCACAGAAGAATTATGTCCTTGATGCACCGCTAGGTGACAAACCTATTGCAGGAGCAGATACAGATGTTATGAACGTTTGGCTAGCTCAATATGATGACTACTTGATAGTTTAGTGCACCATGCTTAAACGACTTAGAATCGGGACTTCAAAGATGTTTAGAACATCATGGACCATATGAGATGTTCCAGGAGTTTAAGTTAATATTTCAAGTAAATACCCGAGTTGAGAGATATGAAGTCTCTAACAAGTTCTATAGCTAAAAGATGGAGGAGAATAGCTCAAGCAGTGAGCATGTGCTCAAATTGTCTGGGTACTACAACTGCTCGAATCAAGTGGGAGTTAATCTTCCAGAAAAAATAGTGATAGACAAAATTCTCTAGTCACCATCACCAAGACAGTAGAACTTCGTGATGAACTATAATATGCAAGGGATAACGGAAACGATTCCCAAGCTCTTCGTGATGCTGAAATCGACGAAGGTAGAAATCAAGAAAAGCATCAAGTGTTGATGGTAAACAAATCCACTATTTTCAAATAAAGGGACAAAGGGAAGAAAGGGAACTTCAAGAAGAACGGCAAACAAGTTGCTGCTCAAGTGAAAAAACCCAAGTTTGGACCTAAGCCTGAAACTGAGTGCTTCTACTACAAAGGGACTGGTCATTGGAAGTGGAACTACCCCAAGTAATTGACGGATAAGAAGGATGGCAAAGTGAACATAGGTACATTTGATATACATGTTATTGATGTGTACTTTACTAATGTTTATAGCAACCACTCAGTATTTGATACTAGTTCAGTTGCTAAGAATAGTAACTCGAAACGGGAGTTGCAGAATGAACAGAGACTAGTTAAGGGTGAAGTGACAATGTGTATTGGAAATGGTTCCAAGATTGATATGATCATCATCGCACACTCCCTATACTTCCGGGATTAGTGTTAAACCTAAAATAAATGTTATTTAGTGTTTGCGTTGAGCATAAATGTGATTGATCATGTTTATTGCAATACGGTTATTCATGTAAGTTAGAGAATAATTGTTGTTCTGTTTACATGAATAAAACCTTCTATGGTCATACACCCAATGAAAATGGTTTGTTGGATCTCGATCGTGGTGATACACATTTTCATAATATTGAAGCCAAAAGATGCAAAGTTAATAATGATAGTGCAACTTATTTGTGGCACTGCCGTTTAGGTCATATTGGTGTAAAGCGCATGAAGAAAATCCATGCTGATGGGCTTTTGGAATCACGTGATTATGAATCAGTTGATGCTTGCGAACCATGCCTCATTGGTAAGATGACTAAGACACCGTTCTCCGGAACAATGGAGCGAGCAATAGATTTGTTGGAAATCATACATACTGATGTATCTGGTCCGATGAATATTGAGGCTCGCGGCAGGTATCATTATTTTCTGATCTTCACATATGATTTGAGCAGATATGAGTATATCTACTTGATGAAACACAAGTCTGAAACATTTGAAAAGTTCAAAGAATTTCAGAGTGAAGTGGAGAATCATCGTAAGAAAAATAAAAGTTTCTACGATATGATCGCAGAAGTAAAATATTTGAGTTACGAGTTTGGCCTTCAGTTAAAACAATGTGAAATAGTTTCACTACTCACGCCACCTAGAACACCACAGTGTAATGGTGTGTCCGAACGTCGTAACCGTACTTTATTAGATATGGTGCGATCTATGATGTCTTTTACCGATTTACCACTATCATTTTGGGGTTATGCATTAGAGACAACTACATTCACGTTAAATAGGGCACCATCTAAATCCGTTGAGACGACACTGTATGAACTATGGTTTGGCAAGAAACCTAAGCTGTCGTTTCTTAAAGTTTGAGGTTGCAATGCTTATGTGAAAAAGTTTCAACCTGATAAGCTCAAACCCAAATCGGAGAAGTGCGTCTTCATAGGATACCCAAAAGAAAATGTTGGGTACACCTTCTATCACAGATCCAAAGGCAAGATATTCATTGCTGAGAATGGATCCTTTCTAGAGAAGGAGTTTCTCTCGAAAGAAGTGAGTGGGGGGAAAGTAGAACTTGATGAGGTAACTGTACCTGCTCCCTTATTGGAAAGTAGTTCATCACAGAAATCTGTTCCTATGACTTCTACACCAATTAGTGAGGAAGCTAATGATGATGATCATGTAACCCCAGATCAAGTTACTACCAAAACCTCGTAGGTAAACCAGAGTGAGATCCGCACCAGAGTGGTACGGTAATCCTGTTCTGGAGGTCATGTTACTTGACCATGACGAGCCTACGAACTATGAGGAAGCGATGATGAGCCCAGATTCCGCGAAATGGCTTGAGGCTATGAAATCTGAGATGAGATCCATGTATGAGAACAAAGTATGGACTTTGATTGACTTTCCCAATGATCGACGAGCCATTGAGATTAAATGGATCTTCAAGAGGAAGACAGACGCTGATAGTAGTGTTACTATCTACAAAGCTAGAATTGTCGCAAAAAGGTTTTCGACAAGTTCAAGGTGTTGACTACGATGGGAGTTTCTCACTCGTATCTATGCTTAAGTCTGTCCGAATCATGTTAGCAATTACCGCATTTTATGAAATCTGGCAAATCGATAAACAAAACTGCATTCCTTAATGGATTTATTAAAGAAGAGTTGTATATGATGCAACCAGAAGGTTTTGTCAATCCTAAAGGTACTAACAAAATATGCAAGCTCCAGCGATCCATCTATGGACTGGTGCAAGCATCTCGGAGTTGGAATATACGCTTTGATAAGTTGATCAAAGCATATAGTTTTATACAGACTTGCAGTGAAGCCTGTATTTACAAAAAAGTGAGTGGGAGCACTACAACATTTCTGATAAGTATATGTGAATGACATATTGTTGATCAGAGATAATGTAGAATTATTCTGCAAAGCATAAAGTAATGTTTGAAAGGAGTTTTTCAAAGAAAGACCTCGGTGAAGCTGCTTACATATTAAGCATCAAGATCTATAGAGATAGATCAAGATGCTTGATAAGTTTTTCAATGAGTACATACATTGACAAGATTTTGAAGTAGTTCAAAATGGAACAGTCAAAGAAGGAGTTCTTGCCTGTGTTACAAGGTGTGAAGTTGAGTAAGACTCAAAACCCGACCACGGCAGAAGATAGAGAGAGAATGAAAGTCATTCCCTATGCCTCAGCCATAGGTTCTATAAAGTATGCCATGCTGTGTACCAGACCTATTGTATTCCCTGCCCTGAGTTTGGCAAGGGAGTACAATAGTGATCTAGGAGTAGATCATTGGACATTGGTCAAAATTATCCTTAGTAGAATAAGGATATGTTTCTCAATTATGGAGGTGACAAAAGGTTCGTCGTAAAGGGTTACGTCGATGCAAGTTTTGACACGGATCTAGATGACTCAAAGTCTCAATCTGGATACATATTGAAAGTGGGAGCAATTAGCTAGAGTAGCTCCGTGCAGAGCATTGTTGACATAGAAATTTGCAAAATACATACGGATCTGAATGTGGCAGACCCGTTGACTAAACTTCCCTCACAAGCAAAACATGATCACACCTTAGTACTCTTTGGGTATTAATCACATAGTGATGTGAACTAGATTATTGACTCTAGTAAACCCTTTGGGTGTTGGTCACATGAAGATGTGAACTATGGGTGTTAATCACATGGTGATGTGAACTATTGATGTTAAATCACATAGCGATGTGAACTAGATTATTGACTCTAGTGCAAGTGGGAGACTGAAGGAAATATGCCCTAGAGGCAATAATAAAGTTATTATTTATTTCCTTATTTCATGATAAATGTTTATTATTTATGCTATAATTGTATTAACCGGAAACATAATACGTGTGTGAATACATAGACAAACAGAGTGTCACTAGTATGCCTCTACTTGACAAGCTCGTTGAATCAAAGATGGTTAAGTTCCCTAGCCATAGACATGAGTTGTCATTTGATTAACGGGGTCACATCATTAGAGAATGATGTGATTGACTTGGCCCATTCTGTTAGCATAGCACTTGTTCGTTTAGTTAGTTGCTATTGCTTTCTTCATGACTTATACATGTTCCTATGACTATGAGATTATGCAACTCCCGTTTATTGGAGGAACACTTTGTGTGCTACCAAACATCACAACGTAACTGGGTGATTATAAAGGTGCTTTACAGGTGTCTCCGAAGGTACTTGTTGGGTTGGCGTATTTCGAGATTAGGATTTGTCACTCCGATTGTCGGAGAGGTATCTCTGGGCCCTCTTGGTAATGCACATCACTTAAGCCTTGCAAGCATTGCAACTAATGAGTTAGTTGTGGGATGATGTGTTACGGAACGAGTAAAGAGACTTGCCGATAACGAGATTGAACTAGGTATTGAGATACTGATGATCGAATCTCGGGAAAGTAACATACCGATGACAAAGGGAACAACATATGTTGTTAAGCTGTTTGACCGATAAAGATCTTCATAGAATATGTAGGAACCAATATGAGCATCCAGGTTCTGCTATTGGTTATTGACCGGAGACATGTCTCAGTCATGTCTACATAGTTCTCGAACCCGTAAGGTCCGCACGCTTAAAGTTTCGGTGACGATTTGTACTATGAGTTATGTGATTTGATGTACCGAAGGTAGTTTGCAGTCCCGGATGAGATCTGGGACATGACGAGGAGTCTCAAAATGGTCGAGACGTAAAGATCGATATATTGGACGACTATATTCGGACATCGGAAAGGTTCCGAGTGATTCGGGTATTTTTTGGAGTACCGGGGAGTTATGAGAATACGGGGAAGTAGTATTGGGCCTTAATGGGCCTTAGTGGGAAGGAGAGGTAGCAGCCAGGAGGTGGCGCGCACCCCTCCCAAGCCCAGTCCGATTTGGACAAGGGGTTTGGGGCGCGGCCCCCCTCTCCCTTCCTTCTCCACTCCCCTCCTTTCCCCCCTTCTCCTAGTTGGACTAGGAAAGGAGGAAACCTACTGCTACTAGGAGTAGGAATCCTACTCCCTTGGCGCGCCCCTCCTAGGGCCGGCCTCCTCCTCCCTTCCTCCTTTATATACGGGGAAGGGGCACCCCAAGACACACAAGTTGATCTGTTGATCTCTCCCAGCCATGTGCGATGCTCCCCTCCACCATATTCCACCTCGGTCATATCATAGCGGTGCTTAGGCGAAGCCCTGCGTCGGCAACAACATCATCACCATCATCACGCCGTCGTGTTGACGGAACTCTCCCGTGAAGCTCTGCTGGATCGGAGTTCGCGGGATGTCATCGAGCTGAACGTGTGCTGAACTCGGAGGTGCCATGCGTTCGGTACTTGGATTGGTCGGATCGTGAAGAGGTACGACTACATCAACTGCGTTGTGCTAACGCTTCCGCTTTCGGTCTACGAGGGTACGTGGACACACTCTCCCCCCTCGTTGCTATGCATCACCATGATCTTGCATGTGCGTAGGAAATTTTGAAATTACTACGTTCCCCAACAGAAACCACCTCAAAGTTATTCTTTCCAATCAATCCGTTGGGCTATTCCTATAAGTGTCACAAACAGCCCTAGAGTTCGTACTAGAATAACACCTTAAGACACAAATAAACCAAAACCCTAATGTCACCTAGATACTCCGATGTCACCTCAAGTATCCGTGGGTATGATTATACGATATGCATCACACAATCTCAGACTCATCTATTCAACCAACACATAGAACCTCAAAGAGTTCCCCAAAGTTTCTACCGGAGAGTCAAGACGAAAACGTGTGCCAACCCCTATGCATAGGTTCATGGGCGGAACCCGCAAGTTGATCACCAAAACATACATCAAGTGGATCAATAGAATACCCCACTGTCACCACGGGTATCCCACGCAAGACATACATCAAGTGTTCTCAAATCCTTAAAAACTCAATCCGATAAGATAACTTCAAAGGGAAAACTCAATCCATTACAAGAGAGTAGAGGGGGAGAAACATCATAAGATCCAACTATAATAGCAAAGCTCGCGATACATCAAGATCGTACCACCTCAAGAACATGAGAGAGAGAGAGATCAAACACATAGCTACTGATACATACCCTCAGCCCCGAGGGAGAACTGCTCCCTCCTCGTCATGGAGAGCACCGGGATGATGAAGATGGCCACCGGAGAGGGATACCCCCCTCCGGTAGGGTGTCGGAACGGGTCTAGATTGGTTTTCAGTGGCTACGGAGGCTTCTGGCGGTGGAACTCCCGATCTATTGTCCTCCCCAAAGTTTTTAGGGTATATGGGTATATATGAGAGGAAGAAGTACGTCGGTAGACCTCTGAGCTGTCCACTAGGTAGGGGGTGCGCCCAGGGGGGTGGGCGCGCCCCCACCCTCGTGGGTAGCCCAGGACTCTCCTGGTCCATCTTCGATACTCCGTGGGCTTCTTCTGGTCCAAAAATAAGTTCTGTGAAGTTTCAGGTCAATTGGACTCCGTTTGATTTTCCTTTTCTGCGATACTATAAAACAAGGAAAAAACAGAAACTGGCACTGGGTTCTAGGTTAATAGGTTAGTCCCAAAAATCATATAAAATAGCATATAAATGCATATAAAACATCAAAGGTTGATAATATAATAGCATGGAACAATCAAAAATTATAGATATGTTGGAGACGTATCAGCATCCCCAAGCTTAATTCCTGCTCGTCCTCGAGTAGGTAAATGATAAAAATAGAATTTTTTGATGTGGAATGCTAGCGAACATATTTATCCATGTAATTCTCTTTATCGTGGCAAGAATATTCAGATCCATAAGATTCTAGACAAAAGTTTAATATTGACATAAAAATAATAATACTTCAAGCATACTAACAAAGCAATTATGTCTTCTCAAAATAACATGGCCAAAGAAAGTTATCCCTACAAAATCATATAGTCTGGCTATGCTCCATCTTCACCACACAAAGTATTTAAATCATGCACAACCCCGATGACAAGCCAAGCAATTGTTTCATACTTTTGATGTTCTCAAACCTTTTCAATCTTCACGCAATACATGAGCGTGAGCCATGGATATCGCACTATAGGTGGAATAGAATGGTGGTTGTGGAGAATAAAAAACGAGAAGATAGTCTCACATCAACTAGGTGTATCAACGGGCTATGGAGATGCCCATCGATAGATATCAATGTGAGTGAGTTGGGATTGCCATGCAATGGATGCCCTAGAGCTATAAGTGTATGAAAGCTCAACAAAAGAAACTAGTGGGTGTGCATCCAACTTGCTTGCTCATGAAGACCTAGGGCATTTTCAGGAAACCCATCATTGGAATATACAAGCCAAGTTCTATAATGAAAGATTCCCACTAGTATATGAAAGTGACAACATAGGAGACTCTCTATCATGAAGATCATGGTGCTACTTTGAAGCACAAGTGTGGTAAAAGGATAGTAGCACTGCCCCTTCTCTCATTTTCTCTCATTTTTTATATTTTTTATTTTTTGGGCATTTTCTCTTTTTTATGGCCTCTTTTTTTTCTCTTTTTTTATTTTTCGTCCGGAGTCTCATCCTGACTTATGGGGGAATCATAGTCTTCATCATCCTTTCCTCACATGGGACAATGCTCTAATAATGATGATCATCACACTTTTATTTTCTTACAACTCAAGAATTACAACTCGATACTTAGAACAAAATATGACTCTATATGAATGCCTCCGCCGGTGTACCGGGATGTGCAATGACTCATGAGTGACATGTATGACAGAATTATGCATGGTGGCTTTGCCACAAATACGATGTCATCTACATGATCATGCATAGCAATATGACAATGATGGAGTGTGTCATAATAAACGGAACGGTGGAAAGTTACATGGCAATATATCTCGGAATGGCTATGGAAATGCCATGATAGGTAGGTATGGTGGCTGTTTTGAGGAAGGTATATGGTGGGTTTAAGGTACCGGCGAAAGTTGCGCGGTACTAGAGAGGCTAGCAATGGTGGAAGGGTGAGAGTGCGTATAATCCATGGACTCAACATTAATCATAAAGAACTCACATACTTATTGAAAAAATCTATTAGTTGTCAAAACAAAGTACTACACGCATGCTCCTAGGGGGATAGATTGGTAGGAAAATACCATCGCTCGTCCCCGACCGCCACTCATAAGGAAGACAATCAATAAATAAATCATGCTCCGACTTCATCACATAACGGTTCACCATACGTGCATGCTACGGGAATCACAAACTTTAACACAAGTATCTCTCAAATTCAGAACTACTGACTAGCATGACTCTAATATTACCATCCTCATATCTCAAAACAATCATCAAGTATCAAACTTCTCACAGTATTCAATGCACTTTATATGAAAGTTTTTATTATATCCCTCTTGGATGCCCATCATATTAGGACTAAATTCATAACCAAAGCAAATTACCATGCTGTTTAGAGACTCTCAAAATGATATAAGTGAAGCACTAGAGCAACAACAAACTACTCCGAAAGATAAAAGTGAAGATCATTGAGTAGTTGAATAATTATGCCACTATGTTAAGACTGTCTAACATTTAAGAATTTCAGATCTTGGTATTTTATTCAAACAGCAAACAAAACTAAATAAAATAAAATGACGCTCCAAGCAAAACACATATCATGTGGCGAATAAAAATATAGCTCCAAGTAAAGTTACCGATGAACGAAGACGAAAGAGGGGATGCCATCCGGGGCATCCCCAAGCTTAGGCTTTTTGTTGTCCTTGAATATTACCTTGGGGTGCCTTGGGCATCCTCAATCTTCGTCTCTTGCCACTCCTTATTCCATAGTCCATCAAATCTTTACCCAAAACTTGAAAACTTCACAACACAAAACTTAACAGAAAACTCGTGAGCTCCGCTAGCGAAAGAAAACAAGACACCACTTCAAGGTACTGTAATGAACTCATTCTTTATTTATATTGGTGTTAAACCTACTTTATTCCAACTTCTCTATGGTTTATAAACAATTTTACTAGCCATAGATTCATCAAAATAAGCAAACAACACACGAAAAACAGAATCTGTCAAAAACAGAACAGTCTGTAGTAATCTGTAACTAACGCAAACTTATGGAACCCCAAAAATTCTAAAATAAATTTCTGGACGTGCGGAATTTATATATTAATCATCTGAAAAAATAATTAACTAAATATCACTCTCCAATAAAAAATGGCATCAATTCGCGTGAGCGCTAAAGTTTCTGTTTTTTTTTACAGCAAGATCAACAAGACTTTCCCCAAGTCTTCCCAACGGTTCTACTTGGCACAAAAACTAATTAAAACATAAAAACTCAATGTAACAGATGATAGATAAATTATTTATTAGTAAACATGAGCGAAAATCAAGGAACAAAAATAAAGTTGGGTTGCCTCCCAACAAGCGCTATCGTTTAACGCCCCTAGCTAGGCATGATGATTTCAATGATGCTCACATAAAAGATAAGAATTGCAACATAAAGAGAGCATCATGAAGAATATGACTAGCACATTTAAGTCTAACCCACTTCCTATGCATAGGGATTTTGTGATCAAACAACTTGTGGGAACAAGAATCAACTTGCATAGGAAAGCAAAACAAGCATAACTTCAAGATTTTAAGCACATACAGAGGAAACTTGGTATTATTGCAATTACTACAAGCATATATTCCTCCCTCATAATAATTTTAAGTAGAATCATGAATTAATTCCACAATATAACCATCACATAAATTATTCTTTTCATGATCTACAAGCATAGAATTTTTATTACTCTCCACATAAGCAAATTTCTTCTCATGAATAGTAGTGGGAGCAAACTCAACGAAATAGTTATCATGTGAGGCATAATCCAATTGAAAACTAAAATCATGATGAAAAGTTTCATGGTTATCATAATTCTTAATAGCATACAAGTCATCACAATAATCATCATAAATAGGGGGCATGCTCTCATCATAATAAATTTGCTCATCAAAACTTGGGGGACAAAAAATATCATCTCCATCAAACATAGCATCCCCAAGCTTGTGGCTTTGCATATCACTAGCATCATGGATATTCAAGGAATTCATACTAATAAAATTGCAATCATGCTCATCATTCAAATATTTAGTGCCAAATATTTTAATGCATTCTTCTTCTAACACTTTGGCACAATTTTCCTTTCCATCATACTCACGAAAGATATTAAAAAGATGAAGTGTATGAGGCAAACTCAATTCCATATTTTTTAGTTTTCTTTTATAAACTAAACTAGTGCTAAAACAAGAAACAAAAAGATTCGATTGCAAGATCTAAAGATATACCTTCAAGCGCTAACCTCCCCGGTAACGGCGCCAGAAAAGAGCTTGATGTCTACTACACAACCTTCTTCTTGTAGACGTTGTTGGGACTCTAAGTGCAGTGGTTTGTAGGATAGTAGCAAATTTCCCTCAAGTGGATGACCTAAGGTTCATCAATTCGTAGGAGGCATAGGATGAAGATGGTCTCTCTCAAGCAACCCTGCAACCAAATAACAAAGAGTCTCTTGTGTCCCCAACACACCCAATACAATGGTAAATTGTATAGCTGCACTAGTTCGGCGAAGAGATGGTGATACAAGTGGTATATGGATGATAGATAAAGGTTTTTGTAATATGAAAATATAAAAACAGCAAGGTAACTAATGATAAAAGTGAGCACAAACGGTATAGCAATGCGTTGAAACAAGGCCTAGGGTTTATACTTTCACTAGTGCAAGTTCCCTCAACAATAATGACATAATTAGATCACATAACTATCCCTCAACATGCAACAAAGAGTCACTCCAAAGTCACTAATAGCGGAGAACGAACGAAGAGATTATGGTAGGGTATGAAACCTCCTCAAAGTTATTCTTTCCAATCAATCCGTTGGGATATTCCTATAAGTGTCACAAACAGCCCTGGAGTTCGTACTAGAATAACACCTTAAGACACAAATCAACCAAAACCCTAACATCACATAGATACTCCAATGTCACCTCAAGTATCCATGGGTATGATTATACAATATGCATCACACAATCTAAGATTCATCTATTCAACCAACACATAGACCCTCAAAGAGTGCCCCAAAGTTTCTACCGGAGAGTCAAGATGAAAACGTGTGCCACCCCTATGCATAGGTTCATGGGCATAACCCGCAAGTTGATCACCAAAACATACATCAAGTGGATCAATAGAATACCCCACTGTCACCACGGGTATCCCACGCAAGACATACATCAAGTGTTCTCAAATCCTTAAAGACTCAATCCGATAAGATAACTTCAAAGGGAAAACTCAATCCATTACAAGAGAGTAGAGGGGGAGAAACATCATAAGATCCAACTATAATAGCAAAGCTCGCGATACATCAAGATCGTACCACCTCAAGAACACGAGAGAGAGAGAGATCAAACACATAGCTACTGGTACATACCCTCAGCCCCGAGGGAGAACTACTCCCTCCTCGTCATGGAGAGCACCAGGATGATGAAGATGGCCACCGGAGAGGGATTCCCCCCTCCGGAAGGGTGCCGAAACGGGTATAGATTGGTTTTCGGTGGCTACGGAGGCTTTTGGCGGCGGAACTCCCAATCTATTGTCCCCCCCAAAGTTTTTAGGGTATATGGGTATATGTGGGAGGAAGAAGTACGTCGGTAGACCTCCAGGCTGTCCATGAGGCAGGGGGCGCGCCTAGGGGGGTGGGCGCGCCCCCACCCTTGTGGGCAGCCCGGGACTCTCCTGGTCCATCTCCGATACTCCGTGGGCTTCTTCTGGTCCAAAAATAAGTTCCATGAAGTTTCAGGTCAATTGGACTCCGTTTGATTTTCCTTTTCCGCGATACTCTAAAACAAGGAAAAAAACAGAAACTGGCACTGGGCTCTAGGTTAATAGGTTAGTCCCAAAAATAATATAAAATAGCATATAAATGCATATAAAACGTCCAAGGTTGATAATATAATAGCATGGAACAATCAAAAATTATAGATAGGTTGGAGACGTATGAGCATCCCCAAGCTTAATTCCTGCTCGTCCTCGAGTAGGTAAATGATAAAAATAGAATTTTTTGATGTGGAATGCTAGCGAACATATTTATCCATGTAATTCTCTTTATCGTGGCAAGAATATTCAGATCCATAAGATTGTAGACAAAAGTTTAATATTGACATAAAAATAATAATACTTCAAGCATACTAACAAAGCAATTATGTCTTCTCAAAATAACATGGCCAAAGAAAGTTATCCCTACAAAATCATATAGTCTGGCTATGCTCCATCTTCACCACACAAAGTATTTAAATCATGCACAACCCCGATGACAAGCCAAGCAATTGTTTCATACTTTTGATGTTCTCAAACCTTTTCAATCTTCACGCAATACATGAGCGTGAGCCATGGATATAGCACTATAGGTGGAATAGAATGGTGGTTGTGGAGAAGACAAAAACGAGAAGATAGTCTCACATCAACTAGGTGTATCAACGGGCTATGGAGATGCCCATCAATAGATATCAATGTGAGTGAGTAGGGATTGCCATGCAACGTATGCACTAAAGCTATAAGTGTATGAAATCTCAACAAAAGAAACTAGTGGGTGTGCATCCAACTTGCTTGCTCATGAAGACCTAGGGCATTTTGAGGAAGCCCATCATTGGAATACACAAGCCAAGTTCTATAATGAAAGATTACCACTAGTATATGAAAGTAACAACATAGGAGACTCTCTATCATGAAGATAATGGTGCTACTTTGAAGCACAAGTGTGGTAAAAGGATAGTAGCACTGCCCCTTCTCTCTTTTTTCTCTCATTTTTTTTATTTTTTTGGGCCTTTCCTCTCTTTTTTATGGCCTCTTTTTTTCTCTTTTTTTTTTATTTTTCGTCCGGAGTCTCATCCCGACTTATAGGGGAATCATAGTCTCCATCATCCTGTCCTCACATGGGACAATGCTCTAATAATGATGATCATCACACTTTTATTTTCTTACAACTCAAGAATTACAACTCGATACTTAGAACAAAATATGACTCTGTATGAATGCCTCCGGCGGTGTACCGGGATGTGCAATGACTCATGAGTGACATGTATGAAAGAATTATGAATGGTGGCTTTGCCACAAATACGATGTCAACTACATGATCATGCATAGCAATATGACAATGATGGAGCGTGTCATAATAAACGGAATGGTGGAAAGTTGCATGGCAATATATCTCGGAATGGCTATGGAAATGCCATGATAGGTAGGTATGGTGGCTGTTTTGAGGAAGGTATATGGTGGGTTTAAGGTACCGGCGAAAGTTGCGGTACTAGAGAGGCTAGCAATGGTGGAAGGGTGAGAGTGCGTATAATCCATGGACTCAACATTAGTCATAAAGAACTCATATACTTATTGCAAAAATTTAGAAGCTATCAAAGCAAATTACTACACGCATGCTCCTAGGGGGATAGATTGGTAGGAAAAGACCATCGCTCGTCCCCGACCGCCACTCATAAGACAATCAATAAATAAATCATGCTCCGACTTCATCACATAACGGTTCACCATACGTGCATGCTACGGGAATCACAAACTTTAACACAAGTATCTCTCAAATTCACAACTACTCACTAGCATGACTCTAATATTACCATCTTCATATCTCAAAACAATCATCAAGTATCAAACTTCTCATAGTATTCAATGCACTTTATATGAAAGTTTTTATTATATCCCTTTTGGATGCCCATCATATTAGGACTAAATTCATAACCAAAGCAAATTACCATGCTGTTTAGAGACTCTCAAAATGATATAAGTGAAGCACTAGAGCAACAACAAACTACTTCGAAAGATAAAAGTGAAGATCAATGAGTAGTTGAATAATTATTCCACTATGTGAAGACTCTCTAACATTTAAGAATTTCAGATCTTGGTATTTTATTCAAACAGCAAGCAAAACTAAATAAAATAAAATGACGATCCAAGCAAAACACATATCATGTGGCGAATAAAAATATAGCTCCAAGTAAAGTTACCGATGAACGAAGACGAAAGAGGGGATACCATCCGGGGCATCCCCGAGCTTAGGATTTTGTTGTCCTTGAATATTACCTTGGGGTGCCTTGGTCATCCTCAATCTTAGGCTCTTGCCACTCCTTATTCCATAGTCCATCAAATCTTTACCCAAAACTTGAAAACTTCAAAACACAAAACTTAATAGAAAACTCGTGAGCTCCGTTAGCGAAAGAAAACAAAACACCACTTCAAGGTACTGTAATGAACTCATTCTTTATTTATATTGGTGTTAAACCTACTTTATTCCAACTTATCTATGGTTTATAAACTATTTTACTAGCCATAGATTCATCAAAATAAGCAAACAACACACGAAAAACAGAATCTGTCAAAAAACAGAACAATCTGTAGTAATCTGTAACTAAGGCAAACTTATGGAACCCCAAAAATTCTAAAATAAATTGCTGGACGTGAGGAATTTTTCTATTAATCATATGCAAAAACAATTAACTAAATATCACTCTCTAATAAAAAAATGGCAGCAATTCTCGTGAGCGCTAAAGTTTCTGTTTTTTTACAGCAAGATCAACAAGACTTTCCCCAAGTCTTCCCAACTGTTCTACTTGGCACAAACACTAATTAAAACATAAAAACTCAATCGTAATAGAGGCTAGATAAATTATTTATTACTAAACATGAGCAAAAAGCAAGGAACAAAAATAAAGTTGGGTTGCCTCCCAACAAGCGCTATCGTTTAACGCCCCTAGCTAGGCATGATGATTTCAATGATGCTCACATAAAAGATAAGAATTGTAACATAAAGAGAGCATCATGAAGAATATGACTAGCACATTTAAGTCTAACCCACTTCCTATGCATAGGGATTTTGTGAGCAAACAACTTGTGGGAACAATAATCAACTTGCATAGGAAAGCAAAACAAGCATAACTTCAAGATTTTAAGCACATAGAGAGGAAACTTGGTATTATTGCAATTTCTACAAGCATATATTCCTCCCTCATAATAATTTTCAGTAGCATCATGAATTAATTCCACAATATAACCATTACATAAATTATTCTTTTCATGATCTACAAGCATAGAATTTTTATTACTCTCCACATAAGCAAATTTCTTCTCATGAATAGTAGTGGGAGCAAACTCAACGAAATAGCTATCATGTGAGGCATAATCCAATTGAAAACTAAAATCATGATGAAAAGTTTCATGGTTATCATAATTCTTAATAGCATACAAGTCATCACAATAATCATCATAAATAGGGGGCATGCTCTCATCATAATAAATTTGCTCATCAAAACTTGGGGGGAAAAATATCATCTCCATCAAACATAGCATCCCCAAGCTTGTGGCTTTGCATATCATTAGCATCATGGATATTCAAGGAATTCATACTAACAACATTGCAATCATGCTCATCATTCAAATATTTTAATGCATTCTTCTTCTAACACTTTGGCACAATTTTCCTTTCCATCATACTCACGAAAGATATTAAAAAGATGAAGCGTATGAGGCAAACTCAATTCCATATTTTTTAATTTTCTTTTATAAACTAAACTAGTGATAAAACAAGAAACAAAAAGACTCAATTGCAAGATCTAAAGATATACCTTCAAGCGCTAACCTCTCCGGCAACAGCACCAGAAAAGAGCTTGATGTCTACTACACAACCTTCTTCTTGTAGACGTTGTTGGGACTCTAAGTGCAGTGGTTTGTAGGACAGTAGCAAATTTCCCTCAAGTGGATGACCTAAGGTTTATCAATCTGTAGGAGGCGTAGGATGAAGATGGTGTCTCTCAAGCAACCCTGCAACCAAATAACAAAGAGTCTCTTATGTCCCCAACACACCCAATACAATGGTAAATTGTATAGGTGCACTAGTTCGGCGAAGAGATGGTGATACAAGTGGTATATGGATGGTAGATAAAGGTTTTTGTAATATGAAAATATAAAAACAGCAAGGTAACTAATGATAAAAGTGAGCACAAACAGTATTGCAATGCGTTGAAACAAGGCCTAGGGTTCATACTTTCACTAGTGCAAGTTCCCTCAACAATAATAACATAATTAGATCACATAACTATCCCTCAACATGCAACAAAGAGTCACTCCAAAGTCAGTAATAGCGCAGAACGAACGAAGAGATTATGGTAGGGTACGAAACCACCTCAAAGTTATTCTTTCCAATCAATCCGTTGGGCTATTCCTATAAGTGTCACAAACAGCCCTAGAGTTTGTACTAGAATAACACCTTAAGACACAAATCAACCAAAACCCTAATGTCACCTAGATACTCCAATGTCACCTCAAGTATCCACGGGTATGATTATACGATATGCATCACACAATCTCAGATTCATCTATTCAACCAACACATAGAACCTCAAAGAGTGCCCCAAAGTTTCTACCGGATAGTCAAGACAAAAACATGTGCCACCCCTATGCATAGGTTCATGGGCGGAACCCGCAAGTTGATCACCAAAACATTCATCAAGTGGATCAATAGAATACCCCACTGTCACCATGGGTATCCCACGCAAGACATACATCAAGTGCTCTCGAATCCTTAAAGACTCAATCCGTTAAGATAACTTCAAAGGGAAAACTCAATCCATTACAAGAGAGTAGAGGGGGAGAAACATCATAAGATCCAACTATAATAGCAAAGCTCGCGATACATCAAGATCGTACCACCTCAAGAACACGAGAGAGAGAGAGAGAGAGAGATCAAACACATAGCTACTGGTACATACCCTCAGCCCCGTGGGAGAACTACTCCCTCCTCGTCATGGAGAGCACCGGGATGATGAAGATGGCCACCGTAGAGGGATTCCCCCCTCCGGTAGGGTGCTGGAACAGGTCTAGATTGGTTTTCGGTGGCTACGGAGGCTTCTGGCGGCGGAACTCCCCATCTATTGTCCTCCCCGAAGTTTTTAGGGTATATGGGTACATATGGGAGGAAGAAGTACGTCGGTAGACCTCCGGGCTGTCCACGAGGCAGGGGGCGCGCCTAGGGGGGTGGGCGCGCCCCCACCCTTGTGGGCAGCCCGGGACTCTCCTGGCCCATCTCCGATACTCTGTGGGCTTCTTCTAGTCCAAAAATAAGTCCCATGAAGTTTTAGGTCAATTGGACTCCGTTTGATTTTTCTTTTCTGCGATACTCTAAAACAAGGAAAAAACAGAAACTGGCACTGGGCTCTAGGTTAATAGATTAGTCCCAAAAATCATATAAAATAGCATATAAATGCATATAAAACATCCAAGGTTGATAATATAATAGCATGGGACAATCAAAAATTATAGATACGTTGGAGACGTATCATGCTGCTCAAAGTACTTCCATATCTCTTTAGCTGAAATGTGATGCTCAAGACTCATTCAGAATGAGGGTTCAACACCCAGAATTAAAATTCCCATCACACGATCATCGATCTTTTGCCAAGACTTCCTTGCTGCATCATTATTTGGACTAGGTGGATCATCTGTCAGATGAGAAACAAAACCAGTTGTCCTCAAGACAGTCCGGGCAGAAAATGCCCATTCCTTGTAGTTTGAACCATCAAGCTTGATATCTATGATCAAAGAACCAAATCCGAAATCATTTCTTGCCATAGTGGTGAGAAGCCAGCAGCTGGAAACACCCAATCTGATAGCAGCTGCAGGCAGCAACAAGAGAAGAGTAGCAGACAACCACAAACATGAGCTAGATCTCACTGGATAGAAGGAGGAGCTTGCTGGATCTTGCTGCATAGAAGGGGGAACGCTTGGAGCTTGCTGTAGAGTAGGGAAGGCACCAAGAGCTTGCTGGAGAGCAGGGGAAGTATTCTCACAGAGTAGCTGTGAAGACACACAGAGGAGTTGCTGGAGGGCAGCTCCTAAAGGTTGATGACAAAGATGGGATGGGGCAGCGATGTGGATGTCTCCTTACCATATAGATCTGCCTGAATCACCTCACCGGCGGTGATTTCATTTGTGGCAGCTGGAAGAGGGACTAGGGTTTGGTCCTGCTCTGATACTATGTTAGGAAACATGAGGAAGAGAGAATGATTGAACAGTTTTCTGTATTGAGGAGGAGAGAGATATATACAAGGTTACATGGGCCTGGGCCTCTCTCTAGACTATGGGCCTGGGCCTGTACAAGACAAACACAACATATATACTTAACACAGGGACGTGTTCAAGAATTTTAGAGCACTGACTTATGTGCACATAGAGGGATGTGAGAATCCCTCTTCCTTGGGAGGGCTCGGATCACTTCCATCACTCTTCAGGTTAAAAATCAGCAGGTGCAGTACACTTGCAAACGCTGGGTCCTCCTCGCTAAATAGAGTTGCATCTGGTTCTGGTGGCATGGAGCCCGACAGCTCACTACAGATACCTACTATTCAGATTGATCTACCGTCCTTGCTGCTTCTTGAGCTGCTAAAGGTCTTTGCCACACCGAAAAGCTGGATATTATGAATGGGTCTGAGATGGAGAGCTTACCTGAACAATGGCTGCTACAGAACCTCCAATCCCTGCATTGTCTGTATATATCTGGTGCATGTGACTTGAAATCGTTCCCACCAAGAATGAAAAACCTGTGCTTTCTCGAGAGCTTTGCCCTACTTGGTGCTGGGCAAATCCAGTCACTGCCGTCTCTTCCCTCCTTGAAGTGCTTCGATCTTCTAGAATGTCATCCAGAGCTGGAGAAGAAGATTACAAAACATGGAAGCCCTGAATGGAAAAAAATTCCCACATCCCTGAGGCAGCAATAGGTATCTCCACCCTTCGACTCTCATCCTCGCTTAATTTATTGCTTGGATCTCTGCATTGTTGGATATCTGTTCTGACTGTGAACCAATGACAGGAGATTGGTGTTTCATCTTCGGCAAGAAATTCACCATGGAGGCTTTCAGAAAACTAAGGTAATTAACAATCTCTGGATAAATATATCAATTTTATCCTCATTTTTATTCTGAAATTCACCAAACATGCCTTCCTCATGGTGGATATGGTCTAGCTTTTTTCCTTGTTCTTCTTGATATCATCTCTATGTCTTGCCTTGCTATATATGAAGGCTGATGTGAAGTCCATTTCGCTTGAATGCATTCGTGAACAATGTAAAAGCTTATTGGTATTTTCTTCTTGTTTCATTTCTCTTTTTGAAACATTGCTTCTGAAGTGCAACTATCCTTATTTCTATCTTTGGATGTGTTTTCGCAGTTTTTACCGTGTAACAGTCCAACTGCATGCTACTATTGCAATTATTTTTAATTACCTCAAATTAATATCTTCCCGTTCTTGAAAACTAAAACATTTTTTTGGTTATCAGCTATGGTGACCGTATGAAACTTGCTTCCAACTCGTCGCGGCGCTAGTGGAAGAAATAGTTCAACAGAATGCTGACAAGAAGGTTCAATTGATGCCATCTATGTTGGGGATATTACTGCTGGGCGTAAACCGGCCTATCTGGGCCGGGTCAACTTCATCAGTAGTTCCAGAGTGATAAAGCCCAAGAAGGCAGATGAGGGCCTAAGGCCCGTAGCCGGTTCAAGACTTGTAGCTGTAAACCAGAAATTGTATATAAGCTTGTATTGTAAGTTAGGAATAAGGAGAGACCAACCCGGATACGAATATCGACCGGTGTTGGGACTCTGTGAACCGACGGGTGTCACCCGTGTATATAAGGGGACGACCCGGCGGCGGTTTAAGGACACAGACAACAACTCAAGACATAGGCGAAGCTTGTTTGCTCCCTAGTCATCGAAACCCCATCAATTCCATCACAACTAGACGTAGGCTTTTACCTTCATCGAAGGGGCCGAACTAGTATAGACTCTCTTGCGTCCCTGTGTCCGCTTTAACACCTTCAAGCTAACCCGTCGCATGGCTCCACGACTAAGTCCTTTCTCTAGGACATCTGCCGTGACAAAACCACGATAGTTGGCGCCCACCGTGGGGCTATCACACGATGGTTTCCGGTTCTTGGAGGGCCGCTTTGAAGGAGTCGAGGGCTACGCTGTAGGCCGGATGATGAAGAGTCGTTGCGGCAAGCTCTACATCGACGATGCAGGCTGGGGCCCCGAGGCCGGCTCAATTGAGTACGGGTACGGGTCCCCTTTGGTGGCATTCACGTTTTCATTGGCAAGATCGGTGAACCGGGACCTGAGCCGGACATCTGCACCGACCTCGTCGAGACAGCTCAGCGTGCGCGATCCGCCCGGGTTAAACCGGCCATGAAGCGTGCCTTCGTGGGAGTCATCCATGGAGGAAGATATGAGGACGGATCGGAATTTCGCGGCGCGACCGTCGTTTGTTCCGATGACGAGTCTTCGACTGGAGAAACCGAATCTCTTTATCAACTACAAGACGGCCGGATTGGGTGCTGTTCCGATGGCGACAGTATTTCGGACCCCTCTGATCTGCCCAACCGGGTTGGAATATTCATGACTGGCACGCAAGCAGCGCTTCATTCTTCGACCGCTGCGGCAACAACCTCTGGTTCAGCAGCGGCGACGGCTGCCGGGACAGGAGGCCCTGTGCGCCCGCCGGCTCAAGTCCTATTAGAGTTATTTGATGCATTCGCTGTGCTTATGGCGGAAGCTAATCCACCGGATCAGGATGTTCACAACGCGGAGATTGCAAAGGTAAAAGAACAGATCACCCAGGCCAAGGCAGATCTGGCAGCTGAGGACACCAGGATGGCTGCAGAGCGGGCCGCTTTAGACGCACAAGCCTACAAGCTTATGTTGGACCAGAGCGCGTCGCATGAAGTCATGAGGAGGAAGCACCGATCCTGTTTACCTCCAGTTTTCGAGGCCAGAGACCTTTTCAACACTCCAGGACCAAGAACCGGCAATCCGCTGGAGGGAAACCGGGCAGAAGCCCCTGGGACCGGTGCACCGGTTCAGCCTCGTCAGATGGACCCGCCTCGTCAAGACACCGTTATTCCTCAGGCTGCTTTAACACCTCTGGGTCACTACTCCAACCCAATGGACAATCTGGTGGCCGCTGCTGCACGGCTGGAGGCCATTCCAATTGAAGGTGACTCGCCGCAGGCAGTAGAGACGCGACGAGTCAAGGAACTTCTGAGGACAGCTTTGGTCCAACAGGAAGCGTACTCGTACAGCCGCGACCGCGACAGGAAGCGTACTCGTACAGCCGGAGCTATAGCAAACATATGGATGAACCGGCAGTGTCGAGTAATGAACGACGTGGAGCACCCCATGACAACAACCCGGTGGGTGGTGCTGATAACGCTCAGAGAGTGGTGGACCAGGCCCGCGCGCGCAGGGAGGCCGAGTTAGCCACACAGGATCAGGCTCGGCAGCTCACGCCGGTTCGTCCAACCACCTTGACTGAACCTGGTGTTACTTCTAGTTCTTTGGGGGTACCTTGCCTTATCCCCGCTTTACGCAATGTGTGCCTGCCCAAGGATTTCAAAGGCCCGCGCAAGGTACCAAATTACATGGCGGATCAACCTCCAGAGACATGGGTGGAGAGCTATGAGATGGCCATGGAGATGCTTGATGTGGATGACACGGCGTGTGCAAAATACTTCACCATGATGCTTGAAGGAACGACCCGTACTTGGTTAAAAAGCTTGCCGGCTAATTCTATCAGTTCATGGGCCCAATTACGAGCCCGGTTTATCAGCAATTTCAAGGATACCTGTAAACAGCCTATGTCGATAGTGGACTTAGCTGCATGCGTCCAGGAGGAAGGAGAATCAACGACTCATTGGGTGCGCCGGGTTTCACAAGTGTTGCATTCCTCAGACCGCATCAACGCTGACATCGCAGTATTGACCCTAGAAGGCAACTGCTGGTTTGGGCCCCCGAAGCTGAAGTTGGGATGGATGAAGCGTCATTGCATAGACATGGGGACCCTCATGGCCTCTTTGGTGAAATATGTTGATTCTGATAGTACCAAGGACCCCGAGTCTGATGATGACAAGACAGGGAAGGGAAAGAGGAACAACAATTCCAAAGGTCAGCAACATCACTGGGCAGGCAATGGTGGCGGAGGCAAGCGTAAAGCGGATGGTAACATGGACTTTGTGGCTAATACCAACGCACAGGACAATGGCCAGCGATGCAAGGGTAGACTGAAAAATCGTAATGGAGCAACCAACCCTAACCCAGACCGCCTAAACTATCTGCTAAGCCAGCCCTGTCCAAGACATGGGACGAAGGAGGCGCCAGCAAACCACCTTTGGAAGGATTGCTTTATTATGCAGGAGTTCAAGAATTCTAATAATTTCCGGTATGATCACGAATCTGGCGGTGGCTCAGGATCCGGGCCGGGTTACGGTGGAGGAAGTTCCGGTTCAGGATTCAATGGTAATCCGTGCGGACGTAATGGTCAAAATAGTCAGAACAACCAGGGTGGTTACAACCAACAGCAGCAACAGTCAGGTTACCAGAGCAACCCAAAGCAGTTGAGTAGTGGGCAGTACCATGTCTTCACCACTAGCTTGGACAAGCGAGAACGGAAGGTTCAGAGGCGGGCAGTCAACTCTGTTGAACCGGCCATACCCCGTTATCTACGTTGGTCTGAACAGCCAATCATATGGAGCAGAGAGGATCACCCTCCCCAGGTCGATAATCCGGGTCAGTTGGCTCTGGTGGTGGCGCCTCAGGTGGGAGGTTACAAGTTCACCAAGGTGCTCATCGATGGAGGGAACAACATTAACATCCTATACTATGAGACCTTCCATCGTATGGGACTAACAGATAAGAATCTCAAACCGTCTAATACAGTATTCCACGGTGTAGTGCCTGGCAGATCAGCATATCCCGTCGGTAAGATAGCTCTGGAAGTGGCCTTTGGGGATGATCATGATTCCAGGTCGGAGACATTGATGTTTGAAGTGGTGAAAATCCAAAGTCCATATCACGCCCTGTTTGGGCGACCGGCCTACGCCAAGTTTATGGCTCGACCCCGTTATGTGTATTTGTAGCTCAAGATGCCGGGTCACAAGGGGACAATAACGGTTCACGGAAGCCGCAAAATCGCTTTGGAGTGTGAGGAAGGAGATGCGGCCTATGCAGAGTCGGTCTGTGCCACCGAGGAGTTGAAGTATTATAAAGACAATGTTGATCCGGCGGACATGACTCCATTGAAGAAGCCAACTACAGAGCATGATCCGGCCCTGAAGTTCAAATCTGCAGCAAAAACTAAGCTTGTTGACTTCGTACCTAGCGATTCGTCCAAGTAGTTCAGCATCAGTGCCAACTTGGATCCGAAATAGGAAAGCGCGCTCATCGAGTTCATCCGTGAGAATCAGGACATTTTTGCATGGAAGCCCTCTGACATGCCAGGTGTACCGAGGCAACTCGCTGAGCACACACTTAATGTGGATCCTAAATATAAACCGGTGAAATAGTTCCTCCACCGGTTTAACGAAGAAAGACGCAAGGCGATTGGAGAAGAGGTAGCCAGGCTCTTAGCAGCTGGCTTTATTGTTGAAGTTTTTCACCCTGAGTGGCTTGCCAATCCGGTGCTGGTCCTCAAGAAAAACGGCACCTGGCGCATGTGTGTGGATTACACAGATCTTAATAAAGCTTGTCCAGCAGATCCTTTTGCCCTCCCCCGTATTGATCAAATTATTGATGCTACGGCTGGTTGTGAGCGTTTAAGTTTTTTGGATGCATATTCTGTCTATCTTCAGATCAAAATGACAGTTAAGGACCAGGAGAAGACGACATTTATAACTCCCTTTGGAGCCTTCTGCTATGTGTCTATGACCTTCGGGCTCAAGAGTGCCCAGGCAACTTATCAACGGTGTGTAAAAAATTGTCTTCACAAGCAGATTGGCCGTAATGTACATGCTTACGTGGATGATATCGTGGTTAAGTCTAGGGAGAAGGAGACTTTGATTGATGATTTGAAGGAAACCTTTGATAACCTGAGGACATACAAGATGATGCTTAATCCGGACAAGTGTGTCTTTGGTGTACCGGCGGGCAAGCTATTGGGTTTTTTGGTGTCCAACAGGGGAATTGAGGCTAATCCGGAGAAGATCACGGCCATCACCTCCCTGGCTAAACCAAAGTGTATCAATGATGTTCAACGGCTGGCCGACCGGATTGCAGCATTAAGCCAGTTTATCAGTCGTCTTGGTGAGAAGGCAATCCCTTTGTATCAGATGTTGAAGAAGACGAACCAGTTTGTCTGGAGTTCTGCCGCTGATGAAGCGTTTGAGGACTTAAAGCGGCAATTGGCCAATCCGCCAGTGCTCACCGCTCCCACTGACAAGGATCTGTTGCTGCTATATGTTGCTGCCAATGCTCGGGCGGTCAGCGTGGCTATTGTGGTGGAGCGAAAGGAGGCAGGTAAGGAGCATCCGGTTCAACGTCCGGTCTATTATATCAGCGAGGTACTAATCGAGTCCAAGCAAAGGTATCCGCATTGGCAGAAGCTGGTGTATGGAGTTTTTATGGCAAGCCGGAAGCTTAAACAATACTTCCAAGGGCACCCAATTACGGTGGTTAGTTCTGCTCCTTTGGGAGATATCATCCAGAACCGGGAAGCAACTGCCCGGATTGCAAGTGGGCTATAGAGCTTGGGCCGCACGGTTTGAAGTATGTGCCTCGGATGGCGGTTAAGTCTCAAGCGCTTGTTGATTTCATCAATGATTGGACGGAGATGCAAGCACCTGAAGAAAAGCCGGATCACACATATTGGACCATCCATTTTGACGGATCCAGACAATTGGAAGGCTCCATGGTCTCCGGATGGCTAAGGAGATGAATCTAAGTCGAGTTAAGTGCTTCGATGACTCGGACCTTGTGGCCCAGCAAGTGTCTGGCACTTGTGACTCCAAGGACCCACTCATGGCAGCATATTGTCATGAGGTGGATATTGTTGCAGGTTATTTCAAAGGCTATCAGGTGGACCACGTGGACCGGCGGAAAAATGAAGCGGCGGACGCTTTAAGCCGGCTGGGCTCTCAGCGCAAACCGGTCCCGCCCAATGTTTTTCTGGATGTGCTGCACAACCCGTCGGTCAAGATCCTTGGTGAAGAGGATTTGGCTATTCCTGATCCGGAGGCTCAATTGGTGGCAGCTCTTCATGTTATTCCGGATTGGACGCTTCCTTATCTGGCGTACAAGAACCGGGGCGAGTTGCCAGAGGATGGGATTCTGGCCCGGCAGATAATCCGGCGATCCAAGTCCATGGCTATCATCAACGGCGAGTTGCATCATTGCAGTGTGTCAGGAGCTTTTCAACGTTGCGTGTCTCCTGAAGAAGGCCGTGAAATTTTGCGTGAGATCCACGAAGGAGATTGTGGTCACCACGCCGGTTCAAAGTCTCTGGTGGCTAAAGCGTTTTGCCATGGCTTCTATTGGTTAACTGCTCATGCTGATGCGGAGGATCTGGTCAGACGATGTGATGGTTGCCAAAGGTTTTCAAGACATGCTCATGTACCGGCTCAAGAATTGAGAATGATTCCAATTACTTGGCCGTTTGCGACTTGGGGACTGGATATGGTTGGGCCTTTCAAAAGGTCCAAAGATAAGAAGACCCACCTCCTGGTGGCGGTTGACAAGTTTACAAAGTGGGTGGAGGCAGAACCTGTTAGCAAGTGTGATGCGGCCACAGCGGTTCAGTTCATCAAAAATGTGATTTTCCGGTTTGGCTTTCCGCACAGTATTATCACAGATAATGGTACCAATTTGTCCAAAGGTGCTATGAAGGAGTTCTGCGAACGGGAGCACATCCGGCTTGACATTTCATCAGTGGCACATCCACAGTCGAATGGTCAAGCAGAAAGAGCTAATCAATAGATCTTGAGAGGCATCAAGCCCCGGCTCATGGTTCTTTTGCAGAGAACACCGGGTTGTTGGGTAGAAGAATTACCATCTGTGTTATGGAGCATCAATACAACACCCAACAGATCAACAGGGTACACACCGTTCTTCATGGTTTATGGAGCGGAGGCGGTTCTCCCCAGTGATATCCGTCATGATTCAACTCGTGTGATGGCTTATATTGAAGCGGACAACGAGACGACACGACAAGATGCTTTGGACCGGTTGGATGAAGAGCGTGACATCGCAGCCGCCCGATCGGTGATTTACCAGCAGGATCTTCGTCGTTATCACAGTCGCCGAGTCAGAACCAGGACCTTTCAGGAAGGAGATTTGGTGCTTCGGCTCATCCAAGATCAGACTGATATGCATAAGCTATCCCCACCTTGGGAGGGGCCTTTCGTGGTCAGCAAGAATCTGCACAACGGGTCGTACTATCTGATTGATATTCGAGAGCATAAAGACTCACGCACATCAGAGGAGGAGACCAACAGGCCGTGGAACATAGCTCATCTTCAGCCTTACTATGCCTGAGCCATTGGATATACTTATGTACATATTACGACACTGTATATATTATGATTAAATATAATAAACCGGAACCTCAGCTAAAGCGGGGTATCTGTTCTTTACATCATGTGAGGTTACACGGAGTTGCTCTAAAGCGGCCTCGGGTTTACCCCTTGAGTTCGCTTTTTAAAAGCATCATGCTATATCACTTGGGGGTTTGGTCGTGTCCGAACCAATACCATACCTCTTGATAGGCAAGAGCCACCAGATCACTTGGGGACTTGGTCATGTCTGAACCAGTCATGCCTTTTGATCGGCCTAAGGCCACAGAATCACTTGGGGGCTTGGTCGAACCCGAACCATGACCATGCTGTTGGGAATATGACCTAGAGGCAATAATAAAAGCATTATTATTATATTTCCTTGTTCATGATAATTGTCTTTTATTCATGCTATAATTGTGTTATCCGGAAATCGTAATACATGTGTGAATTCATAGACACCAACATGTCCCTAGTAAGCCTCTAGTTGACTAGCTCGTTGATCAACAGATAGTCATGGTTTCCTGAGTATGGACATTGGATGTCATTGATAACGAGATCACATCATTAGGAGAATGATGTGATGGACAAGACCCAATCCTAAACATAGCACAAGATCGTATAGTTCGTTTGCTAGAGTTTTTCCAATGTCAAGTATCTTTTCCTTGGACCATGAGATAGTGTAACTCTCGGATACCGTAGGAGTGCTTTGGGTGTGCCAAACGTCACAACGTAACTGGGTGACTATAAAGGTACATTACAAGTATCTCCGAAAGAGTCTGTTGGGTTGACACGGATCAAGACTGGGATTTGTCACTCCGTATGACAGAGAGGTATCTCTGGGCCCACTCGGTAATGCATCATCATAATGAGCTCAAAGTGACCAAGTGTCTGGTCACGGGATCATGCATTACGGTACGAGTAAAGTGACTTGCCGGTAACGAGATTGAACGAGGTATTGGGATACCGACGATCGAATCTCGGGCAAGTAACGTACCGATTGACAAAGGGAATTGTATACGAGGTTGCTTGAATCCTCGACATCGTGGTTCATCTGATGAGATCATCGAGGAGCATGTGGGAGCCAACATGGGTATCCAGATCCCGCTATTGGTTATTGACCGGAGAGCCATCTCGGTCATGTCTACATGTCTCCCGAACCCGTAGGGTCTACACACTTAAGGTTCGGTGATGCTAGGGTTGTAGAGATATGAATATGCAGTAACCCGAAAGTTGTTCGGAGTCCCGGATGAGATCTCGGACGTCACGAGGAGTTCCGAAATGGTCCGTAGGTGAAGAATTATATATAGGAAGTGCAGTTTCGGCCATCGGGAGAGTTTCGGGGTCACCGGTATTGTACCGGGACCACCAGAAGGGTCCCGGGGGTCCATCGGGTGGGGCCACCCATCCCGGAGTGCCCCATGGGCTTAAGTGGGGAGGGGAACCAGCCCATAGTGGGCTGGTGCGCCCCCCTTGGCCCACCCCATGCGCCTAGGGTTGGGAACCCTAGGGTGGGGGGGTGGCGCCCCACCTGGCTTGGTGCGCACTCCACCCCTTGGCCGCCGCCCCCCTAGGAGATCCCATCTCCTAGGTCCGGCGCAGCCCCTAGGGGCCTATATAAAGGGGGGGGAGGGAGGGGCAGCCGCACCCTTGGCTCTTGGCGCCTCCCTCTCCCCTGCTACACCTCTCCCTCTCGCAGAAGAACGGTGAAGCCCTGCTGTGGTGACTGCTGCATCCACCACCACGCCGTCGTGCTGCTGGATCTTCATCAACCTCTCCTTCCCCCTAGCTGGATCAAGAAGGAGGAGACGTCACGCTGACCGTACATGTGTTGAACGCGGAGGTGCCGTCCGTTCGGCGCTAGGATCTCCGGTGATTTGGATCACGTCGAGTACGACTCCCTCATCCCTGTTCTTTGAACGCTTCCTCTCGCGATCTACAAAGGTATGTAGATGCAATCCGATCACTCGTTGCTAGATGAACTCATAGATGGATCTTGGTGAAACCGTAGGAATTTTTTTGTTTTCTGCAATGTTCCCCAACAGTGGCATCATGAGCTAGGTCTATGCGTAGTTCTCTTTGCATGAGTAGAACACAATTTGTTGTGGGCGTAGATGTTGTCAACTTTCTTGCCGCTACTAGTCTTATTTTGCTTCAACGGTATTGTGGGATGAAGCGGCCCGAACCAACCTTACACGTACGCTTACGTGAGACCGGTTCCATCGACTGACATGCACTAGTTGCATAAGGTGGCTGGCGGGTGTCTATCTCTCCCACTTTAGTTGGAGCGGATTCGATGAAAAGGGTCCTTATGAAGGGTAAATAGAAGTTGACAAATCACGTTGTGGCTTTCACGTAGGTAAGAAAACGTTCTTGCTAGAACCCTATTGTAGCCACGTAAAACTTGCAACAACAATTAGAGGACGTCTAACTTGTTTTTGCAGCAAGTGTTTTGTGATGTGATATGGCCAAAGTTGTGATGAATGATGAATGATATATATATGATGTATGAGATGTTCATGCTATTGTAATAGGAATCACGACTTGCATGTCGATGAGTATGACAACCGGCAGGAGCCATAGGAGTTGTCTTTAATTTTTGTATGACCTGCGTGTCATTGAGAAACGCCATGTAAATTACTTTACTTTATTGCTAAACGTGTTAGCCATAGTAGTAGAAGTAATAGTTGGCGAGCAACTTCATGGAGACACGATGATGGAGATCATGATGATGGAGATCATGGTGTCATGCCGGTGACAAGATGATCATGGAGCCCCAAGATGGAGATCAAATGAGCTATGTGATATTGGCCATATCATGTCACTATTATTATTTGATTGCATGTGATGTTTATCATGTTTTACATCTTGTTTACTTAGAACGACGGTAGTAAATAAGATGATCCCTCATAATAATTTCAAGAAAGTGTTCCCCCTAACTGTGCACCGTTGCGACAGTTCGTTGTTTCGAAGCACCACGTGATGATCGGGTGTGATAGATTCCAACGTTTACATACAACGGGTGTAAGACAGATTTACACATGCAAACACTTAGGTTGACTTGACGAGCCTAGCATGTACAGACATGGCCTCGGAACACAGAAGACCGAAAGGTCGAGCATGAGTCGTATAGAAGATACGATCAACATGAAGATGTTCACCGACGTTGACTAGTCCGTCTCACGTGATGATCGGACACGGCCTAGTTAACTCGGATCATGTTATACTTAGATGACTGGAGGGATGTCTATCTGAGTGGGTGTTCATTGAATAATTTGATTAGATGAACTTAATTATCATGAACTTAGTCTAAAATCTTTACAACATGTCTTGTAGATCAAATGGCCAACGTTATCCTCAACTTCAACGCGTTCCTAGAGAAAACCAAGCTGAAAGACGATGGCAGCAACTATACGGACTGGGTCCGGAACCTGAGGATCTTCCTCATAGCTGCCAAGAAAGATTATGTCCTACAAGCACCGCTAGGTGAAGCACCTGTTCTCCCTGCAGAACAAGATGTTATGAACGCTTGGCAGACACGTTCCGATGATTACTCCCTCGTTCAGTGCGGCATGCTTTACATCTTAGAACCGGGGCTCCAAAAGCATTTTGAGAGACACGGAGCATATGAGATGTTCGAAGAGCTGAAAATGGTTTTTCAAGCTCATGCCCGGGTCGAGAGATATGAAGTCTCCAACAAGTTCTTCAGCTGTAAGATGGAGGAAAACAATTCTGTCAGTGAGCACATACTCACTATGTCTGTGTTACATAACCGCTTGACTCAGCTGGGAGTTAATCTCCCGGATGACGCGGTCATTGACAGAATCCTTCAGTCGCTTCCACCGAGCTACAAGAGCTTTGTGATGAACTTCAATATGCAGGGGATGGAAAAGACCATTCCTGAAGTATTTGCAATGCTGAAATCAGCAGAGGTAGAAGTCAAAAAGGAACATCAAGTGTTGATGGTGAATAAAACCACTAAGTTCAAGAAAGGCAAGGGTAAGAAGAACTTCAAGAAGGACGGCAAGGGAGTTGCTGCGCCAGGCAAGCAAGCTGCTGGGAAGAAGCCAAAGAATGGACCCAAGCCCGAGACTGAGTGCTTTTATTGCAAGGGAAGTGGTCACTAGAAGCGGAACTGCCCCAAATACTTAGCGGACAAGAAGGCCGGCATCACGAAAGGTATATGTGATATACATGTAATTGATGTGTACCTTACCAGTACTCGTAGTAGCTCCTGGGTATTTGATACCGGTGCGGTTGCTCACATTTGTAACTCAAAGCAGGAGCTGCGGAATAAGCGGAGACTGGCGAAGGACGAGGTGACGATGCGCGTCGGGAATGGTTCCAAGGTCGATGTGATCGCCGTCGGCACGCTACCTCTACATTTACCTACGGGATTAGTTTTGAACCTCAATAATTGTTATTTAGTGCCAAGTTTGAGCATGAACATTGTATCAGGATCTCGTTTAATACGAGATGGCTACTCATTTAAATCCGAGAATAATGGTTGTTCTATTTATATGAGAGATATGTTTTATGGTCATGCTCCGATGGTGAATGGTTTATTCTTAATGAATCTCGAGCGTAATGCTACACATATTCATAGTGTGAATACCAAAAGATGTAAGGTTGATAATGATAGTCCCACATACTTGTGGCACTGCCGCCTTGGTCACATAGGTGTCAAACGCATGAAGAAGCTCCATGTAGATGGACTTTTAGAGTCTCTTGATTACGAATCATTTGACACGTGCGAACCATGCCTCATGGGTAAAATGACCAAGACTCCATTCTCAGGAACAATGGAGCGAGCAACCAACTTATTGGAAATCATACATACTGATGTGTGCGGTCCAATGAGTGTTGAGGCTCGCGGTGGTTATCGTTATGTTCTCACCCTCACTGATGACTTGAGTAGATATGGGTATGTCTACTTAATGAAACACAAGTCTGAGACCTTTGAAAGGTTCAAGGAATTTCAGAGTGAGGTTGAAATTCAATGTGACAGGAAAATCAAGTTCCTGCGATCAGATCGTGGAGGAGAATACTTGAGTCACGAATTTGGCACACACTTAAGAAAATGTGGAATAGTTTCACAACTCACGCCGCCTGGAACACCTCAGCGTAATGGTGTGTTCGAATGTCGTAATCGCACTCTATTAGATATGGTGCGATCTATGATGTCTCTTACCGATTTACCGCTATCATTTTGGGGCTATGCTTTAGAGACTGCCGCATTCACTTTAAATAGGGCTCCGTCGAAATCCGTTGAGACGACACCGTATGAATTATGGTTTGGGAAGAAACCTAAGCTGTCGTTTCTAAAAGTTTGGGGATGCGATGCTTATGTCAAGAAACTTCAACCTGAAAAGCTCGAACCCAAGTCGGAAAAATGCGTCTTCATAGGATACCCTAAAGAAACTATTGGGTATACCTTCTACCTCAGATCCGAAGGCAAGATCTTTGTTGCCAAGAATGGATCCTTTCTAGAGAAAGAGTTTCTCTCGAAAGAAGTAAGTGGGAGGAAAGTAGAACTTGGTGAAGTATTGCCTCTTGAACCGGAAAGTAGCGCAACTCAAGAAAATGTTCCTGAGGTGCCTGCACCGACTAGAGAGGAAGTTAACGATGATGATCATGAAACTTCAGATCAAGTTGCTACTGAACTTCGTAGGTCCACAAGGACACGTTCCGCACCAGAGTGGTACGGCAACCCTGTCTTGGAAATCATGTTGTTAGACAACGGTGAACCTCCGAACTATGAAGAAGCAATGGCGGGCCCGGATTCCGACAAATGGCTGGAATCCATGAAATCCCGAGATGGGATCCATGTATGAAAACGAAGTATGGACTTTGACTGACTTGCCCGATGATCGGCGAGCCATAGAAAATAAATGGATCTTTAAGAAGAAGACATACGCGGATGGTAATGTGACCATCTATAAAGCTACGCTTGTCGCTAAGGGTTATCGACAAGTTCAAGGGGTTGACTACGATGAGACTTTCTCACCCGTAGCGAAGCTGAAGTCCGTCCGAATCATGTTAGCAATTGCCGCATTCTATGATTATGAGATATGGCAAATGGACGTCAAAATGGAATTCCTTAATGGTTTCCTTAAGGAAGAATTGTATATGATGCAGCCGGAAGGTTTTGTCGATCCTAAGAATGCTGACAAAGTGTGCAAGCTCCAACGCTCGATTTATGGGCTGGTGCAAGCATCTCGGAGTTGGAACATTCTGTTTGATGAGATGATCAAAGCGTTTGGGTTTATGCAGACTTATGGAGAAGCCTGCGTTTACAAGAAAGTGAGTGGGAGCTCTGTAGCATTTCTCATATTATATGTAGATGACATACTTTTGATGGGCAATGATATAGAACTCTTGGACAGCATTAAGGCCTACTTGAATAAGAGTTTTTCAATGAAGGACCTTGGAGAAGCTGCTTATATATTAGGCATAAAGACCTATAGAGATAGATCAAGGCGCCTCATAGGTCTTTCACAAAGCACATACCTTGATAAGATATTGAAAAAATTCAATATGGATCAGTCTAAGAAGGGGTTCTTTCCTGTGTTGCAAGGTGTAAAATTGAGCTCAGCTCAATGTCCGATCACGGTAGAAGATATAGAAGAGATGAGTGTCATCCCCTATGCCTCAGCCATAGGGTCTATTATGTACGCCATGCTGTGTACCAGACCTGATGTAAACCTTGCCGTAAGTTTGGTAGGAAGGTACCAAAGTAAACCCGGCAAGGAACACTGGACAGCGGTCAAGAATATCCTGAAGTACCTGAAAAGGACTAAGGAAATGTTTCTCGTTTATGGAGGTGACGAAGAGCTCGTCGTAAAGGGTTACGTCGATGCTAGCTTTGACACAGATCTGGATGACTCTAAGTCACAAACCGGATACGTGTATATTTTGAATGGTGGGGCAGTAAGCTGGTGTAGTTGCAAGCAGAGCGTCGTGGCGGGATCTACATGTGAAGCGGAGTACATGGCAGCCTCGGAGGCAGCGCATGAAGCAATTTGGGTGAAGGAGTTCATCACCGACCTAGGAGTCATACCCAATGTGTCGGGGCCGATCAAACTCTTCTGTGACAACACTGGAGCTATTGCACTTGCCAAGGAGCCCAGGTTTCACAAGAAGACTAGGCACATCAAGCGTCGCTTCAACTCCATTCGTGAAAATGTTCAAGATGGAGACATAGATATTTGTAAAGTACATACGGACCTGAATGTGGCAGATCCGTTGACTAAACCTCTCCCTAGAGCAAAACATGATCAACACCAGAATTCCATGGGTGTTCGATTCATCACAATGTAAATAGATTATTGACTCTAGTGCAAGTGGGAGACTGTTGGAAATATGCCCTAGAGGCAATAATAAAAGCATTATTATTATATTTCCTTGTTCATGATAATTGTCTTTTATTCATGCTATAATTGTGTTATCCGGAAATCGTAATACACGTGTGAATTCATAGACACCAACATGTCCCTAGTAAGCCTCTAGTTGACTAGCTCGTTGATCAACATATAGTCATGGTTTCCTGACTATGGACATTGGATGTCATTGATAACGAGATCACATCATTAGGAGAATGATGTGATGGACAAGACCCAATCCTAAACATAGCACAAGATCGTATAGTTCGTTTGCTAGAGTTTTTCCAATGTCAAGTATCTTTTCCTTGGACCATGAGATCGTGTAACTCCCGGATACCGTAGGAGTGCTTTGGGTGTGCCAAACATCACAACGTAACTGGGTGACTATAAAGGTACATTACAGGTATCTCCGAAAGTGTCTGTTGGGTTGACACGGATCAAGACTGGGATTTGTCACTCCGTATGACGGAGAGGTATCTCTGGGCCCACTCGGTAATGCATCAACATAATGAGCTCAAAGTGACCAAGTGTCTGGTCACGGGATCATGCATTACGGTACGAGTAAAGTGACTTGCCGGTAACGAGATTGAACGAGGTATTGAGATACCCATGATTGAATCTCGGGCAAGTAACGTACCGATTGACAAAGGGAATTGTATACGGGGTTGCTTGAATCCTCGACATCATGGTTCATCCAATGAGATCATCAAGGAGCATGTGGGAGCCAACATGGGTATCCAGATCCCGCTGTTGGTTATTGACCGGAGAGCCATCTCGGTCATGTCTACATGTCTCCCGAACCCATAGGGTCTACACACTTAAGGTTCGGTGACGCTAGGGTTGTAGAGATATGAATATGCAGTAACCCGAAAGTTGTTCGGAGTCCCGGATGAGATCCCGGACGTCACGAGGAGTTCCGGAATGGTCCGGAGGTGAAGAATTATATATAGGAAGTGCAGTTTCGGCCATCAGGAGAGTTTCGGGGTCACTGGTATTGTACCGGGACCACCGGAAGGGTCCCGGGGGTCCACCTGGTGGGGCCACCCATCCCGGAGGGCCCCATGGGCTTAAGTGGGGAGGGGAACCAGACCATAGTGGGCTGGTGCACCCCCCTTGGCTCACCCCATGCGCCTAGGGTTGGGAACCCTAGGGTGGGGGGGGGGCGCCCCACCTGGCTTGGGGGGCACTCCACCCCTTGGCCGCCGCCCCCCCTAGGAGATCCCATCTCCTAGGGCCGGTGCACCCCCCTAGGGGCCTATATAAAGGGGGGGAGGGAGGGGCAGCCGCACCCTTGACTCTTGGCGCCTCCCTCTCCCCTGCTACTCCTCTCCCTCTCGCAGAAGAACGGCGAAGCCCTGCTGCGGTGACTGCTGCATCCACCACCACGCCGTCGTGCTGCTGGATCTTCATCAACCTCTCCTTCCCCCTAGCTGGATCAAGAAGGAGGAGACGTCACGCTGACCGTACATGTGTTGAACGCGGAGGTGCCGTCCGTTCGGCGCTAGGATCTCCGGTGATTTGGATCACGTCGAGTACGACTCCCTCATCCCCGTTCTTTGAACGCTTCCGCTCGCGATCTACAAAGGTATGTAGATGCAATCCGATCACTCGTTGCTAGATGAACTCATAGATGGATCTTGGTGAAACCGTAGGAAATTTTTTGTTTTCTGCAACGTTCCCCAACACATGCCACTTGATCGGCATAAATGCCACGGTTTCATTTGGGGACCTGGCTGACTAGAACCATAGTTACACCTAACAGGAGCTTGGTCGTGTTCGGCCATGGTAACACCATCTGATCAGCTCAAATAAAACTTTTTTTGCAACGGTTTTGTCATTGCATTTGCTTTACATTTTTCTTTGAAGGGTTTTTTTTGCTTTTTATTGCGTTTTTCTAAAACCGACAAAGTTTTTTAACCAATCAATTGACGGAACACAGTTCACGTCAATCCGGAGACTATTTGCCCGGTTTGATCCTTGTTGTTAACATCCTCTTATGGAGTAACACGGTGTTTATTATAACCCGGCATGGTTTACCTAGTAAACCAGCGTCATATATATACAGGAGCTGTTATCTCCTCCAACAGTGTGGGTTTGCAAAACTCTGCTTCAAGATTGGCCAAGCCAACTTCATGCTCAACGATGGCAGGTATTATGTATCGCAAAAAATTGGTCATATACTTAAGAATTTTTTGGATGTTTTGACTTCATATATGCAGACATCATATTCCGCTGGACGGTACAACTGCGGTGGCACTTGAAGAGTTTTTTATTGCAGAAAGTGCTTTGGAAAGTTCATCACCACAGGAAGAACAAATTATGCACGAAGGCATATCAACATGAAAAGTATCAGCTAGTCTATTACAAGGCAACACGGTGCCCATAATAATATCATTGTTTTTCGCAAAGGAGAGGCAGTTTCAAAACTGGCTTCCGGTTCAAGCTTGGTCACCAGCCTGGCCTGATGGTTGTGGGTCATCCTGCGCCGCTTCAGCCTCAGTTTCTCTACCCAGTGGCTGGAAATCAACAGTTGTCCAGTCGATTCCCATTAATGCTTGAAAAACAGCTTCATCATCGATCAGCAATGATGGGTCAATAACGGGAGCGTAAGTGTGCTTACAGATTGGAGGGATAAGATTTTCTGACTCATGAACTGGGGCAGCTATTCGCTTGTTCTGATTATCATATTGAGCTTGATAACGAGACAAGTCTGCTTCTTCAGCCAGTTGACAAGCTAGCGGACGGACCTCCCGGTTTATGGCTCGCTGATCCGCTTCACTAAATTCTGACCCATCTTCTTTCAAGCTGGGATAGCCCTGAGATGGTTCAATAGGATCAAAATCCGGCACCCAGGCTTTTGCCCACATTAAGGCATTGATCACACCGGTTCGAGCAGCAGATTTCTTCAGCTCTTCAACCCGGGCGGGAAGCACCGACAGTTTCATCAAGGTATCTTGAATCAAAGTGGGTGCCGGTTTGTTGTGGGATGCGGTATAGATGATCCGCTGTGTGCCAGTATACAGCTGTTCGACCAACGTGTACACGGCTTTCAATTTTTTCCGCACATCTGAACCCAAGTGACCATTGCGTCTCCCTGAAATATCATAAGGGTTAAACCGGCAGCTCTGTAAGAAGGCCGAGTCAATTCAGAAGTCAAACTGGCTTACCAAAGATAGCAGTGGTCATAGTATGCATGTGCCGCTTTATACTGGTCAGTTCATCCACCACCAGTTTTAGTGCAGCCTCGGCATCCTCTGCTCGTTTGATTAAAGTAGACTTTTTAGTGGCCCAATCCGCCTACTTCTTCTTGAAGTTCTCCTTAAGCTGCTCCATGGCGCTTAAAGCGCTGGCTAATTCCTCTTTTGCTTTGGAGGTTTCAGCTTGTTGGGTTTTCAGGTTTTCTTGGAGGTCGGCGATTTTGTTTTCTTTTGTCTTCAGCTCAGCCTGCATGCAGACAGTTATATGCTTCAACAAAGCGGTACAAGGATTGAAGTACCAACCACATAACAAGTTATGCACTTGGCACTTGGGGGTTAATGCATATTCGATCTTCATCTTTCAATTGCTTACAAAGTCCCAAGATCAATACAAGTATTCAACTTGGCACTTGGGGGCTAATGGCTATTTGCTCGTATATATTCTGATGCGGCAATTTCAATTACTTAAAGTACCGGTTTAACTACGCTAAGTTGAACCGGCCCTTGGGGGCTACATCAGCGAATTTCAAAGCATCAAGATTTATATTAGTAAGTCCCGGTTTGAAAGAATATTACAAACCGGCCCTTGGGGGCTAGGAGAGTCAGCAAGAATGGAAGCATACAAGCAGGAAGGAGCATATGGAAGTTACCTCATATTTATCTTTCATCATATTAACCAGACCGGCTTCAGAGTCGCGACTGGTATACAACTGGTTCAGATAGTCGGAATGGATATCTTGGGCGTTCAGAGCAGCGTAAGTCGTCAGATCAGCATTCCACTTGCCTTTGCCAAAGGCAGCAAATTCTTCCTTGGCAGAATGTTTGGACAAAGCGACAGGATTGCTTGGCTCAGTATGGCCAGTGCCAGTAATGACAACCTCATCATCCTTGGTATCGCCGGTTTGCACTGGAGCTGTTGGCTTGTCAGTAGGTTTTGCTGGACCGGTGGAGCTTTCAATCCGGATGGAGCATGTGGGCTGATTGACAGGACCTGAGGCATTAGTAGGTCTCTCTTCCGCAATAAGATCGTCATCTTGCTGCGGTGGATCGTTGGATATATCCTCAGGAATAGCCGCTTCAAGATCGGGTGTCTTGCCTGGCTCAAGAACGGCATCTTCTTCGGCCGCTTTGTCCAGGCGGGCCTTCTTGCTTGGCCTAGGTTTGGCCCTGAGAAGAATAACAAAATCAAATACAGCATATGTTCTAAGGCGATGTACTACAAATATCACAATAAGTATAGCTTACCCAAGCACCGTTTTGAGCGGTGGCAGCTGAGTAGCCGATGACTCGCCAGAAGATGAGTGGGAAGTAACCTGGTAATCAGAGTCAGACGGATTAAGAGGTTGACGAAAGCAGTCCGCTTTAGGACAAGCACTGACAAGCAAATTAGAGACCTCTGAATGGCGTTTTCGAACCGGACTGCTCGGTAAACCGGCGGAGGTAACTACTTTGCCGCTGTGCCGGGTTGTGCGACGAGCTTCGTGTTGTTGGGTCTTCATAAGAAATTTAGGATCCAAATAAGCAAGAGGATGAGAAAATTTAACTTTCCGGTTTGCCTGACGGATTTTTTGTGAAGGCAAAGGTTCTGAATCGGAAGAGAGAATAATTACCTCTGCAGCATCCGCGTGGCTGGCTTCGGCATCATCCTGACAAATATCATCATCAATAAGACGCATGAAAAATAAACCAAGTGAGTCAAGCTCTACCTCAAGGTCCGGATTATCCACATCATCATCAGGGGCCGGATTAGAAGATGCCGTGGTTCTTTTCCTGTGGGCAGTCTTCTTCACAGCTTTAGTCTTTTGCCGAGTTGCTCTTTCCGGTTTGTCTGGTTTTCCTGGTTTCTCCTGCGGCAGTTTCTTGCTCCAAAATGGATCATTGCCATGATTACACAGACACTGATATTAAACAATGACCAGACATATCAATAACGGATTCAGCAAAGAGAAAAATCAAAGTCTTACAGCTGGCAGTTTGTTGGTGGCACAGAAGGGAAGCAGGCCGGTTCTAGCGCAGACATGTTCCAGTTCATTCAGCATCTTATTCACAGCCTCTGTGATTTCTTCATTGGAGAGCTGGATTTTAGAATGTCGCAGTGGGTCATCAACACTGTCAGTATACTTGCACATCAAACTGGAGCGCTGACTAAGGGGCAGTATGCTCCATGATATCCAACAGCGAGCGAGATCAACCCCTGTTAAACCGTTGGCCATAAAGGCTCTAAGCTTTGACAGTTGAGGAGCATATTTGCTTCTCTCCTGGGCAGTCAATCTTTGAGGAAAAGGGTGTGTATTGCTGAGCCGCCCCGGACGAAAGCCAGGCAAGGGATTCTCACCAGCAGGGGAGGTGTCTTTGTAGTAGAACCATGTCTGTTCCACTCTTTGGGGTGGCTGTGCAGCTTGGCATGAGGGTATGTGACCTCTTTACTTTTCTGAATCGCCACGCCACCCAACTCCGTATTAGAGCCATCAGTAAACTCAGTACGACAGTTTAGATGGAAAAGTTCTGTGAACAATTCCACTGTGGGCTCCTCTTGAAAGAACACCTCACAAAGCACTTGGAAGTGACACATATTTGTAACAGAGTTGGGGCCAGTGTCTTGTGGATGGAGTTGGAAATCGGCTAAAACATCTCGGTAAAATTTAGAACCGGGCGGCTTAAAGCCCCGGGCTAAGTGATCTACGAAAACAACAACCTCTCCTTCTCGAGGTGTGGGAGGGCATTCTTTGCCAGGAGCCTTCCAATGGATGGTATCTTTGCTGCCTAAAGCGCCAATCAGGACTAGATCGTCCAGTTGAGCCTCTGTGACGCGAGAAGGAACCCAATTGCACTCATATACTTGCTTGGCCATGAGGAAATCTACAAGGTAGAAGATCCTGATTCAAAAGTGCATTGATCAAGGTACATTGGTATGCGCTATGTTAAAACGGAGACATATCTATCTAAAACGGAGTTTATAAAGCAACAACATCTGGCGGTTCAACTAGGGGACTAATGATATATACCAATTTGGCAATTTATTCTACAAGGTTAAACCGCCTGATCTAAGCATGGAGACAGCTGAGATGGCGGATGGATAAGTGTGCAGAAACAGATTTCACATGATTTCTCTACAGCGTTGGATCTGAAGCAAGTTCAGAAAAAAAGAAAAATATTCAAAAGCTCAAGGCAGAACAGCATTGAATCAATGGGCAGAAATATATGTGAGATCTATGGTCTAGGGCATGAAACTAAAAGCGGATACTAACAGCTACCGTTATACAGAGCAGGGGTTCACAGATGCATCCAGGGTTAGTGTATGAGCACGAACAGGTGATGAACACTGCAAGAACATGAAACCCTAGAACAGATCTGCGGGGGAAAGGATAGAAGGTTTACCGGAGCTAAGGAAGACGCGGAAGGTTGCCGCGATGCTCTGGTGCGCCTAGGTTGATGCAGCGGCCAAGGTTGAGGCAGAGGTCAACGGTGGCGGCGGAGCTATGAAGCCGGGCGAGGCGAGGAAGACGAAGCAGAAGGGGAAGAAGGGAAAGAGAAAGGAAATGACCCTTCGGTCCTATTTATAAGGCAAAGGACATGTGTCAGGCACGGCAATTAAGGGGCTACGGAACAGAGCTGTCGCCTCGATTTCCGCATATCTATTAAACAAAGAAGCATAATGGATATCTATGTTATGACACGTGACGTCACTCCGATTTACAGCAATCCGAGAAGATGACATCAGGGTGGTTCACAAATGTATGAGAAGATGTTGAAGATGAAGCTTTGGATAAAGGATTGACATGAACCTGTTCAAATCAATCTGGGGCCTAATGTTGGGGATATTACTGCTGGGCGTAAACCTGCCTATCTGGGCCGGGTCAACTTCATCAGTAGTTCCAGAGTGATAAAGCCCAAGAAGGCAGATGAGGGCCTAAGGCCCGTAGCCGGTTCAAGACTTGTAGCTATAAACTAGAAATTGTATATAAGCTTGTATTGTAAGTTAGGAATAAGGAGAGACCAACCCGGATACGAATATCGACCGGTGTTGGGACTCTGTGAACCGACGGGTGTCACCCGTGTATATAAGGGGACGACCCGGCGGCAGTTTAAGGACACAGACAACAACTCGAGACATAGGCGAAGCTTGTTTGCTCCCTAGTCATCGAAACCCCATCAATTCCATCACAACTAGACGTAGGCTTTTACCTTCATCGAAGGGGCCGAACTAGTATAAACTCTCTTGCGTCCTTGTGTCTGCTTTAACCCCTTCAAGCTAACCCATCGCGATGGCTCCATGACTAAGTCCTTTCTCTAGGACATCTGCCGTGACAAAACCACGACAATCTATCTGAAAGATCTTGGAGACTCTTAATTTACTTCAAGTCAAATATTTCATCTTGTGTTGTTGGCAAGATGTCATGTTCTGCAGGATCATACTTACTGAATTCAAGAAGACACTCAATTCAGCTTCACGTGTACAAATTGCAGCCTTGCTAAAACATTTCTTTCAACCTGTGAATAGAAGTATCTTCATATTGTGTGTCAAAAATATTTAGATTAAGTTACAACTTACAAGTAAGAATATGGGGCTGTAAATACAAGCAAGGTAACCTGAGTTTCTGTTGGGCTCACATACCTGGGTCTTTCTTAAATAGAGGTCACACTAATGTAACCTGCAAAATGTAACGAGGAATGATCTTGCATATTTATGCACTGCCTTGAGTTCACTACAACTTTACACTTTTCTGTACCAGCCGCCTAAAGTAACATATTTCAATCAGTACGTGAAAACTTGCGTGATGTAACGCCTCTTCTAGTTAAGCTGGATGAGTTGATTGATGAGCAAGTACCAGGTAGCCTAGTGGAGTAGTGGTGATGTGCAATTGCTCTCTGCTTTTATTTGGGGGGGGGGGGCAGGACCCTGGTGCAAGTTGATAAGCTGGCCCATCACTAACAATGCTCTCTGTTTTTAATGTTTTGAGTGTGGTGTTAAACCAGGTGCATGTACTCTGTCACGTACAGTTCAGGTAGAGGAGGATATTTGCATGTGCATGAGATAAGTTCAGGAGGTAGTTTAGGCTAGATCTTCTTGTTGTAACTAAACCTATCTCCTCCTCTTTATTTCTCTCCAAGCTGTATCTCCTCTCAACCGAATCATGTATGCGCTGTTAGGGTTATTGTGCCCCTGCTATATAACACGCAACACGTCGCCCAAGCTAGGGTAAGACGTTTCTGCCAGTCGCACATGGTAATCAGATCCTAACCTCTTCCCATCTAAGATTTCCACGATTCCAATATGTGCCTAGCCATGTCTTCATCATCTTCCTCATCCGACGCTATCTCCCAGCCTAGCCCAAGTGGCCAGGTCACCGAGAAGCTTTCCCGCACAAACTATGTGCTATGGCGCACACAGATCATCCCGCAACTGCGTGGCGCCGGGGTGTTCGGCTATGTCGACGGCACCCTGCCGAAACCGGCCAAGCTCCTCATCACCAAGGACAAGGATCGCAAGGAGACTCTTGAGCCCAACCCTCTCCACCCAATCTGGGTCAGGGAGGACCAATAGGTGCTCGGCTACCTGCTGAGTAACCTCTCCAAGGAAGTCCTCATCACGGTGACCACGGTCACCATGGTGACTGCGCTCTGGACGACTCTGGCGGCCATGTACTCATCGCAGTCGCTGAGCCGCGTCAACAACATCCGCACTTCCATCATCAACGCCCAGAAGGGCAACCAGTCCGTCGCCTCCTACTTCGCCTCAATGTGCGGCCTTGCGGATGAACTCGCCGCGGTCGGCAAGCCGATCCAGGATGATGAACTCATCTCCTATATCCTTCATGGGCTGGATCAGGATTATCAGCCCCTGGTCTCGACCCTCGATGCTCGTGTCATTCATGCCTCCCTCGACGAGATCTTCTCCATGCTCAGCAACATTGACCAATGCATGGCTCAGTTCCATGGCTCCGGCGGTGACGACGGCTTCAAGTCGTCCGCAAACGCTGCCTCTCGGGGTTGTGGTGGTGGTTCTCGCTACCGTGGCTCTTCCCACGGCAAAGGACGGTCCTCAAGTGGAGGGCACGGTGGTGGCGAAGGAGGGCGCTCGGGCACCAGGGGTCGTCGTGGCGGCGGCTCTGGTCGCGCTCGTGCGGATAGTCCTTGCTGCCAGATCTATGGCAAGCCAGGGCACACAACAAAAGATTGCTGGTACTGCTACGATGAAGATGACGACGACTCCCAGGACGAGGACAAGGTCGCCAACGCTGCTGATGGCTCCTTTGGAATCGACACCAACTGGTACATCGATAGCGGCGCCACAAACCACATCACCAGTGAGCTTGAGAAGGTGACAATGAAGGAGAAAAACCGCGGCAAGGACCAGATCCATACTGCCAGCAGTGAAGGTATGCGGATATGTCATGTTGGTCATTCAATTTTTAGTACCCCTAAATGCAAAATTCATCTTAGGAGAAATTTACATGTCCCTAGTGACTACAAGAATCTTCTCTCCGTTCATAGAATTGCTATTGATAATCATGTCTTCCTCAAGTTTCATCCTTATTTCTTTTTGATAAAGGATCAGGCCACGAAGAAAATCCTCTATCGAGGTAGATGTGTTCGAGGGCTTTACCCGTTGATTCCAGAGCATAGAATATTCAATAAACAAGCCTATGGTGTTGTCAAGCTTTCCTCAACACGGTGGCACGATCGTCTAGGACATGCTTCTTTTTTCTCTAGTTGAAAGATTGCTTAGGAAAAATAAGCTCCCATTTGTTGGTGAGCGTCATGTTGAAACTATTTGTGATTCATGTCAACGAGCTAAGAGTCATCAGTTACCTTACCCTATATCTACTAGTGTCTCCATACAACCCTTGCAATTAATCTTTTCTGATGTTTGGGGTCCTGCCCCTTGTTCTGTGGGTAGACACACCTATTATGTGAGTTTCGTCAATGACTACAGCATATTCTCTTGGATCTATCTTCTTAAGAAAATATCAGATGTTTTCCAAGTCTTTAAAAAATTTCAAGCTCTTGTCGAACGCAAGTTTAATAGCAAAATCATTCTTGTTCAATCCGACTGGGGGAGGGGGGGTACGAGAAACTAAACTCCTTCCAAACTCTTGGCATCTCACACCATGTGTCATGCCCCCACGCTCACCAATAAAACGGCTCAGCCGAGCGCAAGCATCGCCACATTGTCAAGGTTGGACTTGCTCTCTTAGTAGGAGCCTCCATGCCGCTAAATTTTTGGGACGAAGCGTTCCTCACTGCCGTGCATATTATTAATATGCTTCCTAGTCGTGTCATTAACAATGAAACACCACTAGAACGCCTTCTCCACACCAAACCTGACTATAAGTCTCTCCGTGTGTTCCGATGTTCCTGTTGGCCTAATCTCCGTCCATACAATAATCGCAAACTTATGCCTCGCTCCACACAATGTGTGTTCATTGGATAAAGTTCCCAACACAAAGGAGTCAAATGCCTACACGTCTCTACGGGCCGTGTCTATATTTCTCGTGACATTGTCTTTGACAAAACTAAGTTTCCCTTTCACTAGTAGAAAAAGGCCCATTTGTCCCGGTTCATAAGGCCCATCTGTCCCGGTTGGGGAACCGGGACTAAAGGGTCGCTACTAATGCCCTAGGCCTTTAGTCCCGGTTCTTATACAAACCGGGACAGATGGGCCTCCACGTTGCCGCTCCGGCGAGCCCAGGCAGGAGGGCCTTTGGTCCCGGTTGGTAGCACCAACTGGGACCAATAAGCTTCCACGCGTCAGCATTTCAGCAGCTGGTTTTGTTTTTTTAAAGGAGGTGGTTTAGGGGTTTTGGGGGTTAATTTAGGTTCGTATAGGTAGCTAATAGAGATATGTGTCCTCTCTTATCTCCATGCTACTGCTACTGCTATGCCTAAACATGACTTAGATTGAAGTGAGGCAACATGTGGTGCATGTCGAAAGTAATACTAATCCTAACTTGATCAAGTTTGGATTGTACTACTTTCGACATGCACCACATGCATGTTGCCTTCACTTCAATCCAATCCATGTTCATTTCACCCACAGATATATGATAACTCTTCATGCTCGCATCATGCATCATCATAATAACAAGTCCTACTAATCATCATCATACAACTTCTACTCCTTATTAATAACAAGTCATACGATCATCATCCTCATAGTCATCGAACCAACCCTACTTAATTGTTCTTAGCACATGATCATCAGTATTAGGTAGGACCTAAATACCCTCTTTAAGGTAAAATAGCATAAAACAAAATAGACCCTGATTCTCCATTATGGAGAATGGAGATCATCCTGTCTCCAATTCTTGCGCTTCGCTTCCTTTTGCTTCCAAGAACCTCCTTATGACTGTCCATACATTTTTTCCATCATTTGATTTGCATGTCTCCATTTCTTTTAGAAATCTGGTATGGACAGTTGAGATTCGTAGGATGACCTAGCTGTATGTTCAAAACATTAAGGCTACCTTTCTGATACATCAAATGAGGCACACAATTCTCTGGGATTATCTGTTGAAAAACATAGTAATAACTTCATAGTTAGCAATGAAGTACTAGTTTTAGAAGTATGCAAAAGACGCACGGATGTCGTAATAGTAAATTTTCTTACCAGGGTATATCCATGCTAGTTACCGTAGTTGAACACATGCACTAGTGGCACGTATTGACCATAATGTTGAGGAGTTTGATTGTAGATATTGTAATTCTCAATGTCAGTACAAAATCCAACCAGATGATTTTTCTCCTTGTAAGTTAATTCGGAGCCATCGGTGTAGTGGGTTTTGCCTACCATCTCCCGCACATTTTTTGAAGAATGAAAATAAGCTGTCAATGGAAATAAGCTGTCAACTATTTTGAAATAAACAATATAAATTAGCTAATAACTATGTTTGAGAAACTCACATAGCCGTAGAATTGGAGGCGTATCAACAAGATCCATGGTGACAACCATACCCTCATCAAAACCACACATCTTGCAAAGTGCTCCCATTTTTTGCAACCAAAATGGGTTACGCTCTCAGAATTGTACAACTTTACATCAAAATCCACATCATGATGAGTCCTTAGGTGAATTTTATTTGTTTCGAAACTTTCATGGTCTTCAAAACCCATCCTCTCCAAGACATAGCGCCTTGCATGGCATGGGATAAGCTACTCGAATTGTAAAAGATGAAAATTACACGTTGAAATAGTTGTAGTCATTCTTAATTATGAAAAAACACTTGTCGTCATTGCGTACCATTTCAACATCGAAGGTCTCCTTGAGCTTAATGCTGAAGCGCCGATCATCGTCCAGGTGAGGCATGTTGCACAGACCTCGATTGTCGTGGCACCAGCTGCACTCCCCCGAGAGACTTTTGTCGTCCGATGACGACATTTCCTACGTTCATAATTCAAAGATTAAACTTGTACAATTAAATATATGTACTACAAAAACTAAATTAGATCATTATTATTCATCACGGGTTGACTATCGGTCTGTCGAGTCTTTTCTTGAAAACTCTCAGCTCACGTGGTGTATATATTCGACTCTCGGTGATGGTCGCTCCTCACTTTGTCCCCGAGTGCATTACACCAAAATGTCTAGCACACGGGAACGAAGGACAAGCGACTCCCACGACAACAGTCGGGATTCTTCGTCCTCTTATATATATATATATGGTGGAACTCTCCCTCACTGATTCCTCTCTGACATTTGCGACCGTCGGTGATGGTCATTACTCCTTCTTCCCCTAGTGCATAACAAAGGTCTAGCACCCGAAGAAGAAGGAGAAACGACCCCCACGACAACAGTCGGGCTTCTTCGTCCTCTCATATATGGTGGAGACTCGACAGACTTAAAGTCAACCCGAAATATCGTTTAATTATCTTTCTAAAAAAGGATTTGGCTGGTCTCACCTCGAGGTCGGAGGGGGTCGGTGACGGGGACGATGGCGGGGATGATGGAGGGGGGCTCCTAGATTTCTGTGAAAACAAAAACCCTATAAGCTATCAACTAATCATATGCATACGCCTTGCATAGTGCTCTCCAATTTTAGCATTCAAAGTAGGAGTAGTTTTCCAATTTGAGCATTCAATAAGCAAAATCAAATCGCAAAATAAAGTAGTATTCAAATTAGGATGCATTCAATTATAAGCAAAACTACATCATCTCTTGCGTCCGTACATCGTCGAATATTATCACTAATACACCTAGAATACTATCATACATATAACATCGCTAGTACAGCTAGAACCGTAGCGCCCGACGGGTATCGGCACGGGCGGTGGACACCCAAAGAGAAGGAACCATCACAGGATCGCTCCAGTGAGATCCCTGAAGAACCTGCCAGGTATTGTCGAACCTGCCCTCCAACGCAACCATGTAGAGACGGACGTGCTCGTCCTCCTCACTGACACGGTGATGTACCACCTCCGCGGTGTCCGGAAGCCTAGGCACCATCACTGGCCCATGCGACCGCCACCAAACAAGGATCGAGTCAACGACGGGCTGGCTCCTCACCAACCTACGCCCCCCAGAAGGTAGCACCTTCCAATGCCAGCCTGACGGAGCCCAGTCCCGGACATGGCCCCTCTGATCAAGCCGGCCTCCTCCGCCGAGTTGACGACGAGGATGCGGGATAGGCATCATCGACGTTAATGCGGGAATAATTGCTTGAACTAAAAAAATAAACTAGTTCTATTAATTTTCTTTCTAAAAATAAACTACTTCTATAGTAAAATAAACTAGTTTTATTGAATCAACTAGTTCAACTACTAATTAAGCACTTACTATAAATAAAATAAAGTAGTACTTACTAAAAATAAACGACTTCTATATATAGTAAAATAAAGAAGTTTTATTAAATCAACTAGTTCAACTACTAAACACTTACTATAAATAAAATAAAGTAGTACTTACTAAAAATAAACTACTTCTATATATAGTAACATAAAGTAGTTTTATTAATTAATCAACTAGTTCAACTAAAAATAAACTAACTTTAAATGCACTAACAGTAGAACTGATAACCTAAAATGCACTAAATCAACTAACCTTAAATGTAACTTTTGCAACACAATTTTTTCCGCTCCTCTTCTAACCATAAACATTGAACAAAAATAAAACTATACAGCCTATAAAAATGCTATGAACAAAAAACTATGAACAAAAACAAAACTATGAACAAAAAAAACTATGAACACATACACATACATCCATCCATATACATGCATATCCATCCATCCATACATACATACATCCATATACATACATACTGATACGTCTCCAACGTATCTATAATTTTTGATTGCTCCATGCTATATTATCTATTGTTTTGGACTATATTGGGCTTTATTTTCCACTTTTATATTATTTTTGGGACTAACCTATTAACCGGAGGCCCAGCCCAGAATTGCTGTTTTTTTACCTATTCCAGTGTTTCGAAGAAACGGAATATCAAACGGAGTCCAAACGGAATAAAATCTTCGGGAACGTGATTTTCTCACCGAACGTGATCCAAGAGACTTGGACCCTGCTCCAAGGAACAAAAGAGGCGGTCACGAGGGTGGGGGGGGGGGCGCCCCCCTGCCTCGTGGGCCCCTCGTTGCTCCTCCGGCGTACTTCTTCCTCCTATATATACACACGTACCCCCAAACGATCAGAATAGGAGCCAAAAACCTAATTCCACCACCGCAACTTTCTGTATCCACGAGATCCCATCTTGGGGCCTATTCCGGAGCTCCGCCGGAAGAGGGCCGTTATCACGGAGGGCTTCTACATCATCCTAGCCCCTCCGATGAAGTGTGAGTAGTTTACCTCAGACCTTCGGGTCCATAGTTAGTAGCTAGATGGCTTCTTCTCTCTCTTTGAATCTCAATACAAAGTTCTCCCCCTCTCTTGTGGAGATCTATTCGATGTAATCTTCTTTTTGTGGTGTGTTTGTTGAGATCGATGAATTGTGGGTTTATGATCAAGTCTATCTATGAATAATATTTGAATCTTCTCTGAATTTTTTTTATGTATGATTGGTTATCTTTGCAAGTCTCTTCAAATTATCCGTTTGGTTTGGCCAACTAGATTGGTAGTTCTTGCCATGGGAGAAGTGCTTAGCTTTGGGTTCGATCTTGCGGTGTCCTTACCCAGTGACAGAAGGGGCAGCAAGGCACGTATTGCATCGTTGCCATCGAGGATAACAAGATGGGTTTTATTTCATATTGCATGAATTTATCTCTCTACATCATGTCATCTTGCTTAAGGTGTTACTCTGTTTTTAACTTAATACTCTAGATGCATGCTGGATAGCGGTCGATGAGTGGAGTAATAGTAGTAGATGCAGAATCGTTTCGGTCTACTTGTCACGGACGTGATGCCTATATACATGATCATGCCTAGATATTCTCATAACTATGCTCAATTCTTTCAATTTCTCAACAGTAATTTGTTCACCCACCGTAGAATACTTATGCTCTTGAGAGAAGCCACTAGTGAAACCTATGGCCCCCCGGTTCTATTCTCATCATATCAATCTCCATCACTTTAATCTTTCTTTGCTTTTTTACTTTGCTTTTACTTTTTACTTTGCATCTTTATACCAAAAATACCAAAAATATTATATCTATCAGATCTCACTCTCGTAAGTGACCATGAAGGGCTTGACAACCCTTAATTGCGTTGGTTGCGAGTAGCTATCGTTTTGTGCAGGTACGAGGGACTTGAGCGTGGCCTCCTACTGGATTGATACCTTGGTTCTCAAAAACTGAGGGAAATACTTACGCTACTCTGCTGCATCATCCCTTCCTCTTCGGGGAAAACCAACGCAAGCTCAAGACGTAGCAAGAAGGATTTCTGGCACCGTTGTCGGGGAGTCTACGCAAAAAGTAAACATACCAAGTACCCATCGCAATCCCTATCTCTCGCATTACATTATTTGCCATTTGCCTCTCGTTTTCCTCTCCCCCACTTCACCCTTGCCGTTTTATTCGCCCTCTCTCTCTCTATCCTCCCTCTCTATTTGCCTCTTTTGCCCATTTGCTTTTTGTTTGCTCGTGTGCAAATTTGCTTGTTTGTCGCGATGGTTCAAGATAATACTAGATTGTGTGACTTCACCAATACCAATAATAATGATTTCCTTAGCACTCCGATTGCTCCTCTTATCGATGCTGAATCTTGTGAAATTAATACTGCTTTGTTGAATCTTGTTTTGAAAGATCAATTCGCCGGCCTTCCTAGTGAAGATGCCGCTACTCATCTGAATAGCTTCGTTGATTTATGTGATATGCAAAACAAAAAAATGTCGATAATGATGTCGTTAAATTGAAGCTATTTCCTTTTTCGCTTAGAGATCGTGCTAAAGCTTGGTTTTCGTCTTTGCCTAAGAATAGTATTGATTCATGGAACAAGTGCAAAGATGCTTTTATCTCTAAGTATTTTCCTCCCGCTAAGATCATCTCTCTTAGAAACGATATTATGAACTTTAAACAACTTGATCATGAACATGTTGCACAAGCTTGGGAGAGAATGAAATTAATGATACGTAATTGCCCTACTCATGGTTTGAATTTGTGGATGATTATACAAAATTTTTATGCCGGATTGAATTTTGCTTCTAGAAATCTTTTAAATCCGACCGCGGGAGGCACTTTTATGGAAATCACTTTAGGAGATGCTACTAAACTCCTAGATAATATTATGGTTAATTATTCTCAATGGCATACTGAAAGAACTTCTAATAAAAAAGTGCATGCGATAGAAGAAATCAATGTGTTGAGTGGAAAGATGGATGAACTTATGAAATTATTTGCTACTAAGAGTGTTTCTTTTGATCCTAATGATATGCCTTTGTCTACTTTGATTGAGAATAACAATGAATCTATGGATGTGAATTTTGTTGGTAGGAATAATTTTGGTAACAACGCTTATAGAGGGAATTTTAATCCTAGGCCATATCCTAGTAATCCTTCTAATAATTATGGGAATTCCTACAACAACTCTTATGGAAATTATACTAAGATGCCCTCTGATTTTGAATCTAATATTAAAGAATTTATTTCTTCGCAAAAGAATTTTAATGCTATGATTGAAGAAAAAATGCTTAAGATTGATGATTTGGCTTGGAACGTTGATAGAATTGCTCTTGATGTTGATTCTTTGAAACTTATATCTATTCCACCTAAGCATGATATCAATGAGTCTCTAAAAGCCATGAGATTTCAATTGATGAGTGTAAGGAAAGAACCGCTAGGATGCATGCTTCCAAAGATGCCTTTATTAAAGCGTGTTCTTCCAATTCCTATGAAAATCAAGATGAAGATCTAAAAGTTATTGATGTGTCTCCTATTAAATCTTTATTTTGCAATATGAATCTTGATGAAACTGAATATGATCTTCCTTTACCTAGAAGGCGTTCTAAAAATTCGGAGTATTTAGATCTTAATGATGAATGAAAGTGGGATTGAAAGAAATAAAAATCTAGATGTTGCTAAACCCACTATATTGGATTTCAAGGAATTTAATTATGAAAGTTGCTCTTTAATTGATTGTATTTCCTTGTTGCAATCCGTGCTAAATTGTCCACATGCTTATAGTCAAAATAAAGCCTTCACCGAACATATTGTTGATGCCTTGATTCAATCTTATGAAGAAAGACTTGAGTTGAAAGTTTCTATCCCTAGAAAATTCTATGATGAGTGGGAACCAACTATTAAAATTAAAAGTAAATATCATGAGTTTTATGCTTTGTGTGATTTGGGTGCTAGTGTGACGCCCGGATAATTAGGCTACAGTAATCCCACGTTAACGATGCCATGTTACCTCGGTTACTGTTGCTAACCTCGTGTTAGTTCGAAACCGATTCAATTCAAATTCAAAATCAATCTAACAATAAAAGTTTTCAAAAATTAAAACAAAAATGTTCGGTGGTTGCCGAATATTACAAAGGTAATTGTAGTGAAGTAAACACATTTTTAGAAAATGCCTAAGTAATTTAAAGTGATTTAAAACAGAAAAGAAAAGAAATAAAAGAAGAAAAGGAAAAGGACCCGCCGGGCCAGCCGACCCAACAGGCCGGCCCATTCTGCCACCGGCCCAACTGGGCAAAGGCCCAGCCGGTCACTCCCCCTCCATATCCCCCCACCCCGAAACCTTATCCACC
>NC_041386.1:632105002-632112454 GCF_002162155.2 Triticum dicoccoides
GCCCGGCCCCGTGGCGCCCCTGTTCGCCCCTCTCCGCCCTGCACGTCGTCGCCGGCCGGCCTCCTACCACGGCCCCGCCGTGCCGCTGCTCCGGCCACGGTCGCCATGCGCCCGCGCCGCACCCCTGGGGGCTTCGCCCGCATCCACGCCCAGCGCCCGTTCGGGCATGCGCCCGTTCGGGCGACAACCGTCGCCTGCGCCCGAAACCCGCAAGGCCCCCCCTGTGGGCCAATGACAGTGGGGGCCCACGCCCAGAACGTTAAAAAAAAGGAGAATTAAAAATAAAAATAATAAATAAAAATAAAAATGATTTAATAAAATTAATTAATAATTAATTAATTATCTAATGAATTAATTAAGTTAATTAGTCCGGTTTAATTAATTTAATTAACTAGTTAGGTTAATTAAATAGTAATTAAATGAACTAATCTCTAGTTAACCTAAACAGTGTATGACAGGTAGGTCCCACTGGACCCACTGGTTAGGTTGACCAAGTCAACTCTGTTGACTGTTGATGTCAGCATGACATCATGCTGATGTCATAATTCCATTTTCGAATTAATTTAAATAATTAATTAAATTCCAGAAATTAATAAAATCTTTAGAAAATCATATTTTTTAATCCGTAACTCGGATTAAAATATTTTCAACATGAAAGTTGCTTAGAACAACGAGACGAATCCGGATACGCAGCCCATTCGTCCGCCACACACCCCTAACATATCAAACTCGCAACTTTCCCCCTCCGGCTCCTCTGCCCGAAAACACGAAACACCGGGAATACTTTCCCGGATGTTTTCCCCCTTCGCCGGCATCACCTCATACTGTGTTAGGACACACCTAGCACCGCTCTTTGTCATGTCTTGCGTCGTCTTGCTTATGTTTGTACTGTATTTATTGTTTCTTCCCCCTCTTCTCTTCGATAGACTACGAGACCGACGCTGCTGCTGCCCAGTTCGACTACGGAGTTGATGACCCCTCTCTCTTGCCAGAGCAACCAGGGAAGCCCCCCCTTTGATCACCAGATATCGCCTATTCTTCTCTATACTGCTTGCATTAGAGTAGTGTAGCATGTTACTGTTCGGTTACTCCTATTTTGTTGCATAGCTTGTCATTGTTGCTACAGTCATTGATACCTTACCCGCAATCCTAAATGCTTAGTATAGGATGCTAGTTTATCATCATTGGCCCTACATTCTTGTCAGTCTGCCTCGCTATACTATTGGGCCGTGATCACTCGGGAGGTGATCACGGGTATATACTTTACATACATACATACTATATAGATGGTGACTAAAGTTGGGTCAGCTCGATGAGTACCCGCAAGTGATTCCGATGAGGGGGCTGAAAGGACAGGTGGCTCCATCCCGGTAGAGGTGGGCCTGGGTTCCCGACGGCCCCCGACTGTTACTTTGTGGTGGAGCGACAGGGCAGGTTGAGACCACCTAGGAGACGGGTGGGCCTGGCCCTGTTCGGCGATCGCGGATACTTAACACGTTTAACGAGATCTTGGTATTTGATCTGAGTCTGGCCATTTGGTCTATACGCACTAACCATCTATGCGGGAGTAGTTATGGGTATCCCGGCGTCGTGGTATCAGCCGAAGCCTTCTAGACGTCAGTGACTGAGCGGCGCGCGCCGGATTGGAACGTAAGCCTGCTCTTGTATTAAGGGGGCTAGTTCTGCTTTCGGCCGCCCACACAACATGAAGGTGTGCAATGGGCGATGGGCCCAGACCCATGCGCCATAGGAGTTAGACCGGCGTGCTGACCTCTCTGTTAGGCCTAGGTGGGGCTGCAACGTGTTGATCTTCCAAGGCCGGGCATGACCCAGGAAAGTGTGTCCGGCCAAATGGGATCAAGCGTGTTGGGTTATGTGGTGCACCCCTGCAGGGAAGTTAATCTATTCGAATAGCCGTGATCTTCGGTAATAGGATGACTTGGAGTTGTACCTTGACCTTATGACAACTAGAACCGGATACTTAATAAAACACACCCTTCCAAGTTCCACAGACAACCCGGTGATCGCTTTTCCACAGGGCGACGAGGGGAGGATCGCCGGGTAGGATTATGCTATGCGATGCTACTGGAGATGCTACTTGGAGATGCTACTTGGAGATGCTACTGGAGATGCTACTTGGAGATGCTACTTGGAGATGCTACTTGGAGATGCTACTTGGAGGACTTCAATCTACTCTCTTCTACATGCTGCAAGACGGAGGCTGCCAGAAGCGTAGTCTTCGACAGGATTAGCTATCCCCCTCTTATTCTGGCATTTTGCAGTTCATTCCACTGATATGGCCTCCTTACACATATACCCATGCATATGTAGTGTAGTTCCTTGCTTGCGAGTACTTTGGATGAGTACTCACGGTTGCTTTCTCCCCCCTTTTTCCCCTTTCCTATTCTTCCTGGTTGTTGCAACCAGATGCTGGAGCCCAGGAGCCAGACGCCACCGTCGACGACGACTCCTACTACACCGGAGGTGCCTGCTGCTACGTGCAGCCCGCTGGCGACGACCAGGAGTAGTTTAGGAGGATCCCAGGCAGGAAGCCTGTGCCTCTTTCGATCTGTATCCTAGTTTGTGCTAGCCATCTTATGGCAACTTGTTTAACTTATGTCTGTACTCAGATATTGTTGCTTCCGCTGACTCGTCTATGATCGAGCACTGGTATTCGAGCCCTCGAGGCCCCTGGCTTGTATTATGATGCTTGTATGACTTATTTATGTTTTAGAGTTGTGTTGTGATATCTTCCCGTGAGTCCCTGATCTTGATCGTACACATTTGCGTGCATGATTAGTGTACGATTGAATCGGGGGCGTCACAAGTTGGTATCAGAGCCAGCTGCCTGTAGGAATCCCCTTTCCAACTCCTTGGCCGAAGTTGAGTCTAGACTTTACAAAACTTTTACTGACATGGCTGTGCGGCCCATGGGCCCACGTCGCCATTGGGTGGTATTAGGATCTTTTACTCCTTGTCTATACTCCGGGACTCTGATCTCTTTTCTATTCGGGTTAAATGAATTTTGCTAAATCTAACATTAGGATCTCGTTATCACTTTCACCCGGAGAGCCCCTTATTACTGATGATCGACTGCTGCACGTGAAGACTCTGAAGATACTCTCCGCTGTAACTCGAGAATTTGTGTCCGTTGCTTTTGCAATTCCCTACCATCGAAATATCCCTATGGAAAAATACATACATCTGTCGTTCTTACTTTTGTCCCTAGTTGATCTTGTCATTGGAAGATTCCCTGAAATTCTCTCTATTGATCCGAGAATACTTTGTGCCTACTGCCTTGCAGTTCCTTTCCACCTGAATACCCCTACGGATAATTTCTCGCCCTTATCGAGTATCCAATCATCCCCAGTTGTTCATGTGTTTCACAATGGTCTTTGAAATACTATTCGATCCTCCAAAATTCCTCAGTAGCCTATTGCTCTGCAATACTTGTCTGCTTGCATTATGGATGCTTTCCATATGTCTGGCAATATTCGTTAGTATCCTTAGACACCGTCATTTTGATCCTATTGATTCAACAGGAGTGCGAATGCACGCAATCATCAGTTGATCCTTTTAAATTATCTTTCTGGCCCAGACGTCATTTTGAACATGGGCTTGTTCTCGACCAATCAAATTTCCGTCGATTGTAACCCTAAGTCTGTTCAACTTATCCATCCTTAATCAGAGCATTGCTTCTGATCCCTTGAATTTGAAATCATAATTCCTTTGCAATTGAGCTTTGAATTAGTCAGTTGCTTCTATAATCCAATGCCTTTGCATTGTTTCTTCCTTTGATTATGTCGGTTCTCACATCAACTTTGTTATGGACCATCAGATCCTTGTTGGATTTTAACTGACAACATCTTTCAGGTTCAATCACTTTGGAAGTTCTTTCCCTGATACATAATGCCATTGGTAAATCCTATCCCTTGATGTGGCCAACCATGCTCTGCTTTCGAGCTGGTGATATTTACTATTGAAGCTTGTGGTATATGTTTTCACGATGCCCCGATGGGTTGAACCTATGCCTTCATTAATATGTGTGAACTCGGAAGTTTTCACGAGTCATACTCTTCTGGTATTTTGCCAGATAAAATTTCAACACTACAGCTTCATCGAACGTGAGAAGTGAATGAAAGATTATACATTGAAGAAGTGGGAGTCGACCTTGAACCTTGTGTTCATGCCCATGGACACGATGTAGATCTTATCATTAAAAGCTTCTCTTAAATTAATTATTCCCTTGGTATAAGTTCAACTTATATCTGGGATCTAGCCTTTTGCAATCGTGGTTCCGACCATATGTTCTTCCTTGATCCCATTTCTTGGGCAAGTTTAAGCACTTGTCCTCTGCAAAGCAGTACCCCAGTCCAACCTCTACTTTGATCTGTCGTCGAGTATTACGCCCTGGTACCTCGAGATTATCATGGAACTGCATAACCTCTTACGAGTTCTTCATCAAGTACTACATTCTCACAGATTCCAATTTTTCACGGGCTCTGAGTTATTAAACACTCCAAGACACCGATAACTGAACCGAGTCTGCACTACGATTCAACAACTCTTCAGTAATCTTCTTTAAGTACGAGTTTGTACCTGATCATGTCATTCCTAGCCAGCTCTGCTATATCTATTCGTGTTGATTTTAACTGTGCTACCTGGTCCGTCTTCCCATAGCAAAATTTGCTACGATAGCTAAGCTTACGTCGATTTTCCTCGTCATACCCTTTCACCTTAAACAACAAACTTGAGTTCGAGTTTGTGTCGTAACTGTGGTTCCAATAACCTTTTCCTTCATCATTCCTTTGACTTGGTGTCGTCGCTGATTGATTACATCTTCATGAAATCTCTCGACAAAATGTGTCGTGATCATCATAAACCTTATGAGCCCTTCCAGGATGTCAATCGAATTCATGATGAGAAATACCATCCTTGCCCTCGATGATTTGTCTTATCATCGGCCAGTTTATTGCCTCCCCTCCAACACAAACATGATCATGTTTTGTGTTATACCTTGAGTTCCTTGCTATCCAGCGTTTGTTCTTCTTTACCTTGGAATATTACCATCTATTATATCAAGTATGTCGTGAGAATTTCACCACCTCTTATGAATTATTGATGCAAGTGATGCTTCTCACCATCACCATTCTTTTCATGCCCCCCGTGTTCCAACCGGAATACCGACAAATGGACTGTGATGTGAAAAATTCATAATTTCTAGCAACCCTATTGCTTGTAAGTTAATGAACGATAGTTACATTCTTTGTGTATTGGATATCGGATCACCCTCCTATCATCGATCTTGCTACCTAAGCCCATATTTCGGGTGCACCTTTCAACCAATGTTTAATTGTGTATGTTTTCCTCGAGCATACATCATTATACCATTTGATCTGACAAATGCTATCTCCTTGTTCACATAATTGTGGAAATCCACCTTTTTGGAAATCTCAAGGATTGTTACTGACTCCATCAGCTATCCCGTCATCCTCTCTTTGGTTTAAATGTTGAACTCTTGAGTTGAAACTTGCTTCCATAGTACATTCTTACGATGTCGTCTCGTCAATTTGTCTTGCACCTTTTCTTCTCAGGCATCCTGAGTCTGAGGTATCCTGACACCAATCAGATCTGAATCTCGGTCAGATATGGTGGCCGGGACATATTTCCTAGAGTTATAACATTAGCATTTGACCCGATAAGGTGATGTCATGCCTAGCACACCTGACCGGAGGACCTATCGTTATAATTTTCCTTTTAGCAATGCTATCCATTCTTCCATGAGGAAATTGTTAGACTTATTCTACAAGCTGTTCCTGATGGATCCTTCGAGTATCCAAAGTCTGATCTTTACCCAGTGACCACATCAAATGCTATCTCGAAGCATGTCTGTGATATTCTGATTTTCAACAAGAACATTTAAAGCCCAATGCTAAATGCTTCTTGATCAATTATCCAAACACCGTTGTATGGGTAACGTCATGAAAATTTCTCTTCCCTTTCCTAAAGGGGTTTTCTATGTTATATCCCGTCATGAATATCATGCTTTGCTTGCCCTTGGGAAGGATATACCCCCTGATATATGTGTTTTAACACATTTTTCTTTCCATTGTTTTGATTAAATCTGATAACCACTTTTCCTTTCCATTGGTTTGTTTAAACCTTCTTGTGATCTAAATGATACAAGCAGTAATATTTCCCTGCTTATGTAAACACCTCGTGTACAATTCTATCAGTAAGACCCTATTACTTTTGTTGATGACATTCCGGTAGCCACCGAGGGACGAGAACTTTGCCTAATGGTCTGCCTCGTTCAACGAGCAGGAGAATGGTTCTCTTCGTCCCTCGCACTTGGTATCGATGTTGTTGCCGACATAACTAACAGACTACCCTCTGACATGCCTTGCTATCGTGACCGTGCGAGATGTCAGCCACCTTCCTACTTTTAACCCACATGGTGGGCCCATAACCCACAGTTCCACAGGATCGAAACTTGACTCTCCCATACACCCTGTTGTCAAAGTTATTCCTCGCGTTTGACTTTGTATGTAATCCACGGGCCACCAGCCTGTTGATCTATTCAGGTATCAGATGCAATGCTTAATCACATTGCCCTAAACCCCTTCAACACTTCGTTTCAGGCATCGAACGATTGCCTGCCCGCTCGAAACTTCCCATGATACCTCCTTACCTTGCTCTCGATATTTTCTTAAGTTTCAATTCGAGAGTTACTTTCCGCCACCTTCCCCGATGTTAACTATCAGGCAGTCAACCTTGCAGAGGTCCGTTCTTACAGAATAACCACCCTTTGTTCTTGCGTAAGTACGATGGAGATCCTGAAGGAAGGACGACAATTTCATCATGATGCATTGAGGCATAGGAGCGAAGACATCAATGCTATGGATCGACCTCTTCGAGGAGAGCAACCAAAGACAAGAAGATTTGTTAGACTTTCGTAACCAGGACTTTCCCCCTTACACCCCTCCTAAATCTCGGGACGAGATTTCTTGTAGTGGAGGAGAATTGTGACGCCCGGATAATTAGGCTATAGTAATCCCGCGTTAATGATGCCACGTTACCTCGGTTACTGTTGCTAACCTCGTGTTAGTTTGAAACCGATTCGATTCAAATTCAAAGTCAATCTAACAATAAAAGTTTTCAAAAATTAAAACAAAAATGTTCGGTGGTTGCCGAATATTACAAAGGTAATTGTAGTGAAGTAAACACATTTTTAGAAAATGCCTAAGTAATTTAAAGTGATTTAAAACAGAAAAGAAAAGAAATAAAAGAAGAAAAGGAAAAGGACCCCCCGGGCCAGCCGACCCAACAGGCCGGCCCATTCGGCCACCGGCCCAACTGGGCAAAGGCCCAGCCGGTCACTCCCCCTCCATATCCCCCCACCCCGAAACCTTATCCACCCCCACTCCAGCGACACTTCCCCCCTCCCCGCCC
>NC_041386.1:632113336-632183635 GCF_002162155.2 Triticum dicoccoides
CCCTTGGCGCCCCTGTTCGCCCCTCTCCGCCCTGCACGTCGTCGCCGGCCGGCCTCCTACCACGGCCCCGCCGTGCCGCTGCTCCGGCCACGGTCGCCATGCGCCCGCGCCGCACCCCTGGGGGCTTCGCCCGCATCCACGCCCAGCGCCCGTTCGGGCATGCGCCCGTTCGGGCATGCGCCCGTTCGGGCATGCGCCCGTTCGGGCGACAACAATCGCCTGCGCCCGAAACCCGCAAGGCCCCCCTGTGGGCCAATGACAGTGGGGGCCCACGCCGAGAACGTTAAAGAAAGAAGGAGAATTAAAAATAAAAATAACAAATAAAAATAAAAATGATTTAATAAAATTAATTATTAATTAATTAATTATCTAATGAATTAGTTAAGTTAATTAGTCTGGTTTAATTAATTTAATTAACTAGTTAGGTTAATTAAATAGTAATTAAATGAACTAATCTCTAGTTAACCTAAACAGTGTATGACAGGTAGGTCCCACTGGACCCACTGGTCAGGTTGACCAAGTCAACTCTGTTGACTGTTGATGTCAGCATGACATCATGCTGATGTCATAATTCCATTTTCGAATTAATTTAAATAATTAATTAAATTCCAGAAATTAATAAAATCTTTAGAAAATCATATTTTTTAATCCGTAACTCGGATTAAAATATTTTCAACATGAAAGTTGCTTAGAACGACGAGACGAATCCGGATACGCAGCCCGTTCGTCCGCCACACACCCCTAACATATCAAACTCGCAACTTTCCCCCTCCGGCTCCTCTGCCCGAAAACACGGAACACCGGGAATACTTTCCCGGATGTTTTCCCCCTTCGTCGGCATCACCTTGTACTGTGTTAGGACACACCTAGCACCGCTCTTTGTCATGTCTTGCGTCGTCTTGCTTATGTTTGCACTATATTTATTGTTTCTTCCCCCTCTTCTCTTCGGTAGACTACGAGACCGACGCTGCTGCTGCCCAGTTCGACTACGGAGTTGACGACCCCTCTCTCTTGCCAGAGCAACCAGGCAAGCCCCCCCTTTGATCACCAGATATCGCCTATTCTTCTCTATACTGCTTGCATTAGAGTAGTGTAGCATGTTACTGTTCGGTTACTCCTATTTTGTTGCATAGCCTGTCATTGTTGCTACAGTCATTGATACCTTACCCGCAATCCTAAATGCTTAGTATAGGATGCTAGTTTATCATCATTAGCCCTACATTCTTGTCAGTCTGCCTCGCTATACTATTGGGCCGTGATCACTCGGGAGGTGATCACGGGTATATACTTTACATACATACATACTATACAGATGGTGACTAAAGTCGGGTCATCTCGATGAGTACCCGCAAGTGATTCTGATGAGGGGGCTGAAAGGACAGGTGGCTCCATCCCGGTAGAGGTGGGCCTGGGTTCCCGACGGCCCCCGACTGTTACTTTGTGGCGGAGCGACAGGGCAGGTTGAGACCACCTAGGAGACAGGTGGGCCTGGCCCTGTTCGGCATTCGCGGATACTTAACACATTTAATGAGATCTTGGTATTTGATCTGAGTCTGGCCATTTGGTCTATACGCACTAACCATCTACGCGGGAGTAGTTATGGGTATCCCGGCGTCGTGGTATCAGCCGAAGCCTTCTAGACGTCAGCGACTGAGCGGCGCGCGCCGGATTGGAACGTAAGCCTGCTCTTGTATTAAGGGGGCTAGTTCTGCTTTCGTCCGCCCACGCAACGTGCAGGTGTGCAATGGGCGATGGGCCCAGACCCCTGCGCCATAGGAGTTAGACCGGCGTGCTGACCTCTCTGTTAGGCCTAGGTGGGGCTGCGACGTGTTGATCTTCCGAGGCCGGGCATGACCCAGGAAAGTGTGTCCGGCCAAATGGGATCAAGCGTGTTGGGTTATGTGGTGCACCCCTGCAGGGAAGTTAATCTATTCGAATAGCCGTGATCTTCGGTAATAGGACGACTTGGAGTTGTACCTTGACCTTATGACAACTAGAACCGGATACTTAATAAAACACACCCTTCCAAGTTCCACAGACAACCCGTTGATCGCTTTTCCACAGGGCAACGAGGGGAGGATCGCCGGGTAGGATTATGCTATGCGATGCTACTGGAGATGCTACTTGGAGATGCTACTGGAGATGCTACTTGGAGATGCTACTTGGAGATGCTACTGGAGATGCTACTTGGAGATGCTACTTGGAGATGCTACTTGGAGATGCTACTTGGAGGACTTCAATCTACTCTCTTCTACATGCTGCAAGACGGAGGCTGCCAGAAGCGTAGTCTTCGACAAGATTAGCTATCCCCCTCTTATTCTGGCATTCTGTAGTTCAGTCCACTGATATGGCCTCCTTACACATATACCCATGCATATGTAGTGTAGTTCCTTGCTTGCGAGTACTTTGGATTAGTACTCACGGTTGCTTTCTCCCCCCTTTTTCCCCTTTCCTTTTCTTCCTAGTTGTTGCAACCAGATGCTGGAGCCCAGGAGCCAGACGCCACCGTCGACGACGACTCCTACTACACCGGAGGTGCCTACTACTACATGCAGCCCGCTGACGACGACCAGGAGTAGTTTAGGAGGATCCCAGGCAGGAGGCATGTGCCTCTTTCGATCTGTATCCTAGTTTGTGCTAGCCATCTTATGGCAACTTGTTTAACTTATGTCTGTACTCAGATATTGTTGCTTCCGCTGACTCGTCTATGATCGAGCACTGGTATTCGAGCCCTCGAGGCCCCTGGCTTGTATTATGATGCTTGTATGACTTATTTATGTTTTAGAGTTGTGTTGTGATATCTTCCCGTGAGTCCCTGATCTTGATCGTACACATTTGCGTGCATGATTAGTGTACGATTGAATCGGGGGCGTCACAGCTAGTGTCTCTACTATTCCCAAGACTTTGTGTGATTTGCTAGATTTCCGTAATTTTGATGATTGCTCTCTAAACTTGCATCTTGCGGATTCCACTATTAAGAAACCTATGGGAAGAATTAATGATGTTCTTATTGTTGCAAATAGGAATTATGTGCCCGTAGATTTCATTGTTCTTGATATAGATTGCAATCCTTCTTGCCCTATCATTCTTGGTAGACCTTTCCTTAGAACGGTTGGTGCGATTATTGATATGAAGGAAGGGAATATTAGATTTCAATTTCCATTAAAAAAGGGCATGGAACACTTTCCTAGAAAGAAAATAAAATTGCCATATGAAACTATCATGAGAGCCACTTATGGATTGCCTACCAAAGATGGCAATACTTAGATCTATCCTCGCTTTTATGCCTAGCTAGGGGTGTTAAACGATAGCGCTTGTTGGGAGGCAACCCAATTTTATTTTTATTCCTTGCTTTTTGCTCCTGTTTAGTAATAAATAAATTATTTAGCCTCTGCTTTGGTTGTGTTTTTTTGTGTTTAATTAGTGTTTGTGCCAAGTAGAACCGTTGGGAAGACTTGGGGAAAGTCTTGTTGAACTTGCTGTAAAAAACAGAAACTTTAGCGCTCACGAGAACTGCTGTCATTTTTATTTGAAGAGTGATATTTAGTTAATTATTTTTGAATATTATTAATAGATAAATTCCTCACGTCCAGAAATTTATTTAAAAATTTTTGGGGTTCCAGATCTTGCGCTAGCTACAGATTACTACAGACTGTTCTGTTTTTGACAGATTCTGTTTTTCGTGTGTTGTTTGCTTATTTTGATGAATCTATGGCTAGTAAAATAGTTTATAATCCATAGAGAAGTTGGAATACAGTAGGTTTAACACCAATATAAATAAAGAATGAGTTCATTACAGTACCTTGAAGTGGTCTTTTGTTTCCTTTCGCTAACGGAGCTCACGAGTTTTCTTCTTTGAGTTTTGTGTTGTGAAGTTTTCAAGTTTTGGGTGAATTCTTGTGATGGATTATGGAACAAGGAGTGGCAAGATCCTAAGCTTGGGGATGCCCATGGCACCCCCAAGATAATCCAAGGACACCAAAAAGTCAAAGCTTGGGGATGCCCCGGAAGGCATCCCCTCTTTCGTCCGCTTCCATCGGTAATTTACTTGGAGCTATATTTTTATTCACCAACATGATATGTGTTTTGCTTGGAGCGTCTTGTATTATTTGTGTCTTTCTGTCTTAGTATGCCACAATCATCCTTGCTGTACACACCTTTTGAGAGAGCCATACATGAATTAAAAGTTGATAGAATACTCTATGTGCTTCACTTATATCTTTTGAGCTAAGTAGTTTTGCCCTATGTGCTTCACTTATATCTTTTGAGCTAAGTAGTTTTGCTCTATGTGCCTCACTTATATCTTTTGAGCATTATAATTTTTCTCTATGTGCTTCACTTAGATCTTTTAGAGCACGGTGGTGGATTTGTTTTAAAGAAACTATTGATCTCTCATGCTTCACTTAAATTATTTTGAGAGTCTCTTAATAGCATGGTAATTTGCTTAATAATAATATGCTTGGTATTCGAGATTTGTGAAACTTTCTTTTGAGTGCGTTGAATACTAAGAAAAGATTGAAGCATGATAATTGCTTTGAGATATGGAGGTGATAATATTAAAGTCATGCTAGCTGAGTAGTTGTGAATTTAAAGAATACTTGTGTTAAAGTTTGTCATTCCCGTAGCATGCACGTATGGTGAACCGTTATGTGATGAAGTCGGAGCATGATTTATTTATTGATTGTCTTCCTTATGAGTGGCAGTCGGGGACGAGCGATGGTCTTTTCCTACCAATCTATCCCCCTAGGAGCATGCGCGTAATGCTTTGCTTTGATAACTTCTAGATTTTTGCAATAAGTATATTAGTTCTTTATGACTAATGTTGAGTCCATGGATTATACGCACTCTCACCCTTCCACCTTTGCTAGCCTCTCTAATACCGCGCACCTTTCGCCGGTATCATACACCTACCATATACCTTCCTCAAAACAGCCACCATACCTACCTATTATGGCATTTCCATAGCCATTCCGAGATATATTGCCATGCAACTTTCCACCATCTAGTTCATCATGACACATTCATCATTGTCATATTGCATATCCCGGTACACCGCCGGATGCATTCAGATAGAGTCATATTTTGCTCTAAATATCGAGTTGTAATTGTTGAGTTGTAAGAAAAATAAAAGTGTGATGATCATCATTATTAGAGCATTGTCCCAGTGAGGAAAGAATGATGGAGACTATGATTCCCCCACAAGTCGGGATGAGACTCCGGACGAAAAATAAATAAATAAAAGAGGCCAAAGAAGCCCAAATAAAAAGAGGCCATAAAAAAAGAGAAAAGTCCCAAATAAAAAAATATAAAAAATGAGAGAAAAAGAGAGAAGGGACAATGTTACTATCCTCTTACCACACTTGTGCTTCAAAGTAGCACCATGATCTTCATAGTAGAGAGTCTCTCATGTTATCACTTTCATATACTAGTGGGAATTTTACATTATAGAACTTGGCTTGTATATTCCAATGATGGGCTTCCTCAAATTGCCCTAGGTCTTCATGAGCAAGCAAGTTGGATGCACACCCACTTAGTTTCTTTTTCAGCTTTCATATACTTATAGCTCTAGTGCATCCGTTGCATGGCAATCCCAACTCACTCACATTGATATCTATTGATGGGCATCTCCATAGCCCGTTGATATGCCTAGTTGATGTGAGACTATATTCTCCTTTTTGTCTTCTCCACAACCACCATTCTATTCCACCTATAGTGCTATATCCATGGCTCACGCTCATGTATTGCGTGAATATTGAAAAAGTTTTGAAAAAGTTAGAGTATGAAACAATTGCTTGGCTTGTCATCGAGGTTGTGCATGATTTAAATATTTTGTGTGGTGAAGATAGAGCATAGCCAGACTATATGATTTTGTAGGGATAACTTTCTTTGGCCATGTTATTTTGAGAAGACATAATTGCTTTGTTCGTATGCTTGAAGTATTATTATTTTTATGTCAATATAAGCTTTTGTCTTGAATCTTTCGAATCTGAATATTCATACCAAAATTAAGAAGATTTGCATTGAAATTATGCCAAGTAGCACTCCGCATCAAAAATTCTCTTTTTATCATTTACCTACTCGAGGACGAGCAGGAATTAAGCTTGGGGATGCCTGATACGTCTCCAACGTATCTATAATTTTTGATTGCTCCATGCTATATTATCTATTGTTTTGGACTATATTGGGCTTTATTTTCCACTTTTATATTATTTTTGGGACTAACCTATTAACCGGAGGCCCAGCCTAGAATTGTTGTTTTTTTTACCTATTTCAGTGTTTCAAAGAAACGGAATATCAAACGGAGTCCAAACGGAATAAAATCTTTGGGAACGTGATTTTCTCACCGAACGTGATCCAGGAGACTTGGACCCTGCTCCAAGGAACAAAAGAGGCGGTCACGAGGGTGGGGGGCGCCCCCCTAGGGCGCGCCCCCTGCCTCATGGGCCCCTCATTGCTCCTTCGGCGTACTTCTTCCTCCTATATATACGCACGTACCCCCAAACGATCAGAACAGGAGCCAAAAACCTAATTCCACCGCCGCAACTTTATGTATCCACGAGATCCCATCTTGGGGCCTGTTCCGGAGGTCCGCCGCAAGAGGGACGTCATCACGGAGGGCTTCTACATCATCCTAGCCCCTCCGATGAAGTGTGAGTAGTTTACCTCAGACCTTCGGGTCCATAGTTAGTAGCTAGATGGCTTCTTCTCTCTCTTTGAATCTCAATACAAAGTTCTCCCCCTCTCTTGTGGAGATCTATTCGATGTAATCTTCTTTTTGCGGTGTGTTTGTTGAGACCGATGAATTGTGGGTTTATGATCAAGTCTATCTATGAATAATATTTGAATCTTCTCTGAATTCTTTTATGTATGATTGGTTATCTTTGCAAGTCTCTTCGAATTATCTGTTTGGTTTGGCCAACTAGATTGGTAGTTCTTGCCATGGGAGAAGTGCTTAGCTTTGGGTTCGATCTTGCGGTGTCCTTACCCAGTGACAGAAGGGGCAGCAAGGCACGTATTGCATCGTTGCCATCGAGGATAACAAGATGGGGTTTATTTCATATTGCATGAATTTATCTCTCTACATCATGTCATCTTGCTTAAGGTGTTACTCTGTTTTTAACTTAATACTCTAGATGCATGCTGGATAGCGGTCGATGAGGGGAGTAATAGTAGTAGATGCAGAATCGTTTCGGTCTACTTGTCACGGACGTGATTCCTATATACATGATCATGCCTAGATATTCTCATAACTATGCTCAATTCTGTCAATTGCTCAACAGTAATTTGTTCACCCACCGTAGAATACTTATGCTCTTGAGAGAAGCCACTAGTGAAACCTATGGCCCCAGGGTCTATTCTCATCATATCAATCTCCATCACTTTAATCTTGCTTTGCTTTTTTACTTTGCTTTTACTTTTTACTTTGCATCTTTATACCAAAAATACCAAAAAATATTATATCTATCAGATCACACTCTCGTAAGTGACCGTGAAGGGCTTGAGAACCCCTAATCGCGTTGGTTGCAAGTAGCTATTGTTTTGTGCAGGTACGAGGGACTTGAGCGTGGCCTCCTACTGGATTGATACCTTGGTTCTCAAAAACTGGGGGAAATACTTACGCTACTCTGCTGCATCATCCCTTCCTCTTCGGGGAAAACCAACGCAAGCTCAAGATTCTAGAGGTTTATAAAAGTTTCATGAAAATTCTTTTTGCTTATTATTTTTCTATTAGAGTTTCATAACAATTTTCCAGATCATTATTTTTTATATTAGTTCATTATTTGAGCTAAATGACCCATAAATTGAAAATGCACCATTCAAAACCACATCATCAATTTTCAACCCTTTCTGACTTTATTTGTTATTTTTCATGCATTTATTGATTTTTTTTAGCTATATGACCCTGAAAATGAAAAGCACTACAAATGAACTCTGAAAAGGTTGAAAGTTAGCATGGTATCATCATTTCACCCACAAAGCATGTGCGAAAAAGTTGAGAGGGTTACGGCAAAAACTGGATGCACTTCGTGTAGAAAACGGACTATCTCTTTCTAAGTATCAAAGTTTCATACGGAAACTCGTCTGTTAGAAAGGGATTTCATTTTTTGAACTTATTTGAACTCCAGACTTTTTGTGTGTTCAAAATGCACCATTAAAAGCCACATCATCAATTTTCAACCCTTTCCGACTTCATTTGTTATTTTTCATGCATTTACTGATTTTTTTTGAGCTATATGACCCTGAAAATGAAAAGCACTACAAATGAACTCCGAAAAGGTTGAAAGTTGGCATGTTATCATCATTTCACCCACATAGCATGTGCTAAAAAGTTGAGAGGGTTACGTCAAAAACTGGATGCACTTCGTGTACAAAACAGCAGAAACTCGTCTGTTACAACATGCATTTCAAATCAACTAGGAAAAGGTTGAAAGTTGGCATGGTATCATCATAACAGTTGTGGACAGAAAGTCTTCACTTTTTCTTTGCTTGTGTGCTTTGCTTATTGCGCCGTAATCATGGATAATCTTCATCGTTTATCAGGATGCTTGGGTCAGCCTTGACTTTGAAGGGAGGAATTTCATGAAACTTTTCATAATCTTCGGACATGTCTGTCTTGCCCTCCACTCCCACGATGTCCCTTTTTCCTGAAAGAACTATGTGGCGCTTTGGCTCATTGTATTATGTATTTGCTTCCTTATCTTTTCTTTTTCTTGGTTTGGTAGACATGTCCTTCACATAGATAACCTTTGCCACATCATTGGCTAGGACGAACGGTTCATCAGTGTACCCAAGATTGTTCAGATCCATTGTTGTCATTCAGTACTGTGGGTCTACCTGTACCCCGCCTCCTGACAGATTGACCCATTTGCACTTAAACAAAGGGACCTTAAAATCATGTCTGTAGTCAAGTTCCCATATGTCCACTATGTAACCATAATATGTGTCCTTTCCCCTCTCGGTTGTTGCATCAAAGCGAACACCGCTGTTTTGGTTGGTGCTCTTTTGATCTTGGGTGATCGTGTAAAATGTATTCCCATTTATCTCGTATCCTTTGTAAGTCAATACAGTCGAAGATGGTCCCCTGGACAACGAGTACAACTCATCACAAACAGTGTTGTCACCTCTGAGACGTGTTTCCAACCAACTGCTGAAAGTCATGATGTGTTCACATGTAATCCAGTCGTCACACTGCTCCGGGTGTTTGGAGCGCAGACTGTTGTTGTGTTCATCGACATACGGGGTCACCAAGGTAGAGTTCTGTAGAACTGTGTAGTGTACTTGAGACCAAGAATGCCCGTACCTGCATATTATTGTGTCCGCTCCTAGCGTTCCTTTTCCAGTCAGTCTCCCATCATACCGCGATTTAGGGAGACCTATCTTCTTAAGGCCAGGAATGAAGTCAACACAAAACCCAATGACATCCTTTGTTTCATGGCCCATGGAGATGCTTCCTTCTGGCCTAGCACGGTTACAGACATATTTCTTTAGGACTCCCATGAACCTCTCAAAGGGGAACATATTGTGTAGAAATACGGGGCCCAGAATGACAATCTCGTCGACTAGATGAACTAGGACATGCGTCATGATATTGAAGAAGGATGGTGGGAACACCAGCTCGAAACTGACAAGACATTGCGCCACATCACTCCTTAGCCTTGGTATGACTTCTGGCTCGATCACCTTCTGAGAGATTGCATTGAGAAATGCACATAGCTTCACAATGGCTAATCGGATGTTTTTCGGTAGAAGCCCCCTCAATGCAATCGGAAGCAGTTGCGTCATAATCACGTGGTAGTCATGAGACTTTAGGTTCTGGAACTTTTTCTCTGGAATATTTATTATTCCCTTTATATTTGACGAGAAGCCAGTCGGGACCTTCATACTGAGCAGGCATTCAAAAAAGATTTCCTTCTCTTCTTTGGTAAGAGCGTAGCTGGCAGGACCTTCATACTGCTTTTGAGGCATTCCGTCTTTTTCGTGCAAACGTTGCAGGTCCTCCCGTGCCTCAGGTGTATCTTTTGTCTTCCCATACACGCCCAAGAATCCTAAAAGGTTCACGCAAAGGTTCTTCGTCACGTGCATCACGTTGATTGAAGAGCGTACCTCTAGCTCTTTCCAGTAGGGTAGGTCCCAAAATATAGATTTTTTCTTCCACATGGGTGCGCGTCCCTCAGCGTCATTCGGAACAGCTAGACCCTTTCCAAATATTACGTGTAAATCATAGACCATATCAAGTACGTGATCACCGGTACGCATGGCGGGCTTCTTCCGGTGATCTGCCTCACCTTTGAAATGCTTGCCTTTCTTTCGACATTGATGGTTGGTCAGAGAAATTGACGATGGCCCAGATACACATTCTTCCTGCATCTGTCCAGGTATATACTTTCGGTGTTAGCTAAATAGTGCATGTATGTGTGGTATCCCTTGTTTGTCTGTCTTGAAAGGTTACTGAGAGCGGGCCAATCGTTGATGGTTACAAACAGCAATGCATGCAGGTTAAATTCCACCTGTTTGTGCTCATCCCACGCATGTACACCGTTTCCATTCCACAGCTGTAAAAGTTCTTCAACTAATGGCCTTAGGTACACATCAATGTCGTTACCAGGTTGCTTAGGGCCTTGGATGAGAATTGGCATCATAATGAACTTCCGCTTCATGCACATCCAAGGAGGAAGGTTATACATATATAGAGTCACGGGCCAGGTGCTGTGATTGCTGCTCTGCTCCCCGAAAGGGTTAATGCCATCCACGCTTCAACCAAACCATACGTTCCTTGGGTCACCTGCAAACTGAGCCCAGTACTTTCTCTCGATTTTTCTCCACTGCGACCCGTTAGCGGGTGCTCTCAACTTCCCTTCTTTCTTACGGTCCTCACTGTGCCATCACATAAACTTGGCATGCTCTTTGTTTCTGAACAGTCGTTTCAACCGTGGTATTATAGGAGCATACCACATCACCTTCGCAGGAACCCTCTTCCTGCGGGGCTCGCCCTCAACATCACCAGGGTCATCTCGTATGATCTTATACCTCAATGCACCGCATATCGGGCATGCGTTCAAATCCTTGTACGCACCGCGGTAGAGGATGCAGTCATTAGGGCATGCATGTATCTTCTCCACCTCCAATCCTAGAGGGCATACGACCTTCTTTGCTGCGTACGTACTGTCGGGAAATTCGTTATCCTTTGGAAGCTTCTTCTTCAATATTTTCAGTAGCTTCTCAAATCCTTTGTCAGGCACAACATTCTCTGCCTTCCACTGCAGCAATTCCAGTACGGTACCGAGCTTTGTGTTGCCATCTTCGCAATTGGGGTACAACCCTTTTTTGTGATCCTCTAACATGCGATCGAACTTCAGCTTCTCCTTTTCACTTTCGCACTTTTCCCTTGCATCAACAATGACCAGACGGAGATCATCATCGGGCACATCGTCTGGTTCCTCTTGATCTTCAGCTTCCCCCGTTGCAGCATCACTGTATTCAGGGGGCATATAGTTTTCATCGTCCTCTTCTTCTTTGCTGTCTTCCATCATAACCCCTATTTCTCCGTGCATCGTCCAAACATTATAGGTGGGTGTGAATGATTTTCTTGTCAGAGTAAGACCTCGTATTCCCACAATCAGGGCATGGACAACACATAAAACCATTCTGCTTGTTTGCCGTTAATGTACTCGGAGGTGTGTCTATCACCATACATCCATTGCCGGTTCATCTGCGTGCATTATATATAATTATGTGTGTCAAAAGTAAGAAAATTAGACAAGGATCTATCTAAAGAAAGATTTTTTTTCTTTCAGAAAGAAGATAAGAATAAGAGGCTCACCATGGTGGTGCCGGCGACGAGATCGGCGCGGGGGATCGACGACGGTGAAGACGAGGACGGGGCGTGACGGACCGCAAAACCTAGACAAATCTCGGAAAAAAACAGAGCACTGTGGAGTGCTCTGCTTGCCGGCGATGGGGTATATACAGGAAGCTCATTTGTCCCGGTTCGTGGCTGGAACCGGGACTAAAGCCCAACCTTCTATCCCGGTTCGAGCCAAGAACTGGGACCTATGTTTGTGGGCCAGGAGCGAGGCCCATTCGTCCCGGTTCGTCCCTGGAACCGGGACAAATGGGTCCATACAAACCGGGACCAATGCCCACGAGGCCCCGGCCGGCCCCCCTGGGCTCACGAACCAGGACGAATGCATCCATTGGTCCCAGTTCGTGGAAGAACTGGGACTAATGAGCTGGCCAGGCCCGAACGAAAGCCCCTTTTTCTACTAGTGTCTGCTGATCTCCATCAAATGCCGGTGCACTCCTTCGCCAAGAAATTATCATATTACCCTACTACCTCTTGAGCACTGCATTGGTTTAACCTTGAAGAGGAAAGGGTGATGTAGTAAAGCAGCGTAAGTATTTCCCTCAGTTTTTGAGAACCAAGGTATCAATCCAGTAGGAGACCACGCGCGAGTCACCTCGTACCTACACACACAAATAAGAACCTCGCAACCAACGCAATAAAGGGGTTGTCAATCCCTTCACGACCACTTGCAAGAGTGAGATCTGATAGAGATAATAATAATAATAAGATAAATATTTTTGGTATTTTTATGATATAGATTGAAAGTAAAGATTGCAAAATAAAATAGATGGAAACCCATATGATGGAGAATAGACCCGGGGGCCATAGCTTTCACTAGTGGCTTCTCTCAAGATAGCATAAGTATTACGGTGGGTGAACGAATTACTGTCGAGCAATTGATAGAAAAGCAAATAATTATGAGAATATCTAGGCATTATCATGTATATAGGCATCACGTCCGAGACAAGTAGACCGAAACGATTCTGCATCTACTACTATTACTCCACACATCGACCGCTATCCAGCATCCATCTAGAGTATTAAGTTCATAAGAATAGATTAACGCCTTAAGCAAGATGACATGATGTAGAGGGATAAACTCATGCAATATGATGTAAACCCCATCTTTTTATCCCTGATGGCAACAATACAATACATGTCGTTTCCCTTTCTGTCACTGGGATCGAGCACCGCAAGATTGAACCCAAAGCTAAGCACTTCTCCCATTGCAAGAAAGATCAATCTAGTAGGCCAAACCAAACTGATAATTCAAAGAGAATTGTAAAGATAAACCAATCATACATAAAAGAATTCAGAGAAGATTCAAATATTGTTCATAGATATACTTGATCATAAACCCACAATTCATCGGATCTCGACAAACACACCGCAAAAGAAGATTACATCGAATATATCTCCAAGAGAATCGAGGAGAACTTTGTATTGAGATCCAAACAGAGAGAAGAAGCCATCTAGCTACTAGCTATGGACCCGAAGGTCTGAAGTAAACTACTCACACATCATTGGAGGGGCCATGGAGTTAATGTAGAGGCCCTCCGTGATCAATGCCCCCTCCGGCGGAGCTCCGGAAAAGGCCCCAAGATGGGATCTCTTGGCTACAGAAGGTTGCGGCGATGGAAATAGGGTTTCGTGGTGCTCCTGGATGTTGGCGAGATATATGGATATATATATATATATATATATATATATTAGGAGGAAGAAGTAGGTCGGTGGAGCAACAAGGGGCCCATGATGGTGGAGGGCGCGCCTAGGGGGGTGGGCGCGCCCCCCTACCTCGTGGCCTCCTTGATTGTTTCTTGACGTCCACTCCAAGTCTCCAGGATCACGTTTTTTCCAAAAATAACGCTCCCGAAGGTTTCATTCCGTTTGGACTCCGTTTGATATTCCTTTTCGGTGAAACACTAAAATAGGAAAAAAAACCAGCAATTTGGGCTGGGCCTCCGGTTAATAGGTTAGTCCAAAAAATAATATAAAAGTGTAAAAATGAACCCATTAACATGAAAAATAGATAATATAATAGCATGGAGCAATCAAAAATTATAGATATGTCAGAGACGTATCAAACATCCCCAAGCTTAATTCCTGCTCGTCCTCGAGTAGGTAAATGATAAAAACAGAATTTTTGATGTGGAATGCTTCCTAACATATTTTTCTCAATGTAATTTTTCTTTATTGTGGCATGAATGTTCAGATCTGAAAGATTCAAGATAAAAGTTTAATATTGACATAGAAATAATAATATTCAAGCATACTAACTAAGCAATTATGTCTTCTCAAAATAACATGGCCAAAGAAAGTTATCCCTACAAAATCATGTAGTCTGGTTATGCTCTATCTTCATCACACAAAATAGTAAATCATGCACAACCTTGATGACAAGCCAAGCAATTGTTTCATAGTTTTGACGTTCTCAAACTTTTTCAATCTTCATGCAATATATGAGCGTGAGCCATGGATATAGCACTATGGTGGAATAGAATGGTGGTTGTGAAGAAGACAAAAAAGGAGAAGATAGTCTCACATCAACTAGGCGTATCAATGGGCTATGGAGATGCCCATTAATAGATATCAATGTGAGTGAGTAGGGATTGCCATGCAACAGATGCACTAGGGCTATAAGTGTATGAAAGCTCAACAAAAGAAACTAAGTGGGTGTGCATCCAACTTGCTTGCTCACGAAGACCTAGGGCAATTTGAGGAAGCCCATAATTGGAATATACAAGCCAAGTTCTATAATGTAAAATCCCCACTAGTTTATGAAAGTGACAACATAGGAGACTCTCTATCATGAAGATCATGGTGCTACTTTGAAGCACAAGTGTGGAAAAAGGATAGTAACATTGTCCCTTCTCTCTTTTTCTCTCATTTTTTTATTTGGGCCTTCTTTCTTTCTTTTTTCTTTTGGACTCTTTTCTTCTTCTTTTTTCGTCCGCAGTCTCATCCGACTTGTGGGGGAATCATACTCTCCATCATCCTTTCCTCACTGGGACAATGCTCTAATAATGATGATCATCACACTTCTTTTTTACTTACAACTCAAGAATTACAACTCAATACTTAGAACAAAATATGACTCTATGTGAATGCCTCCGGCGGTTTACCAGGATATGCAATGAATCAAGAGTGACATGTATGAAAGAATTATGAACGGTGGCTTTGCCACAAATACGATGTCAACTACATGATCATGCAAAGCAATATGACAATGATGAAGCGTGTCATAGCAAACAGAACAGTGGAAAGTTGCATGTCAATATATCTCGGAATGGCTATATATGGAAATGCCATAATAGGTAGGTATGGTGGCTGTTTTGAGGAAGGTATATGGTGGGTTTATGGTACCGGCGAAAGTTGCGCGGTACTAGAGAGGCTAGCAATTGTGCAAGGGTGAGGGTGCGTATAATCCATGGACTCAACATTACTCATAAAGAACTCACATACTTATTGCAAAAATCTATTAGTTATTGAAATAAAGTACTGCACGCATCCTCCTAGGGGGATAGATTGGTAGGAAAAGACCACTGCTCGTCCCGGACCGCCACTCATAAGGAATGCAATCAATAAATAAATCATGCTCCGACTTCATCACATAACAGTTCACCATATGTGCATGCTACAGGAATCACAAACTTCATCACAAGTATTTCTCAAATTCACAACTACTCAACTAGCATGAGTCTAATATCACCATCTCCATATCTCAAAACAATCATCAAGTATCAAACTTCTCTTAGTATTCAATGCACTTATATGAAAGTTTTTATAATGCCTAAAAGCAAATTGCCATGTTGTTCTAAAGGACTCTCAAAATAATATAAGTGAAGCATGAGAGATCAATTATTTCTATAAAATAGAACCACCGCTGTGCTCTAAAATATATAAGTGAAGCACTAGAGCAAAAACTATATAGCTCAAAAGATATAAGTGAAGCACATAGAGTATTCTAATAAATTCTAATTCATGTGTGTGTCTCTCAAAAGGTGTGTACAGCAAGGATGTTTGTGGTAAACTAAAAAACAAATACTCAAATCATACAAGATGCTCCAAGCAAAACACATATCATGTGGCGAATAAAAATATAGCTATAAGTAAAGTTACCGATGAACAAAGACAAAAGAGGGGATGCATTCCGGGGAATCCCCAAGCTTAGGCTTTTCGGTGTCCTTGTATTTTACCTTGGGGTGCCATGGGCATCCCCAAGCTTAGTCTCTTTCCACTCCTTGTTCCATAATCCATCAAATCTTTACCCAAAACTTGAAAACTTCACAACACACAACTTAACAAGAAAATCTCGTGAGCTCCGTTAGCGAAAGAAAACAAAACATCACTTCAAGGTACTGTAATGAAATCATTCTTTATTTATATTGGTGTTAAACCTACTGTATTTCAACTTCTCTATGGTTTATAAACTCTTTTACTAGCCATAGATTCATCAAAATAAGCAAACAACACACGAAAAACAGAATCTGTCAAAAACAGAACAGTCTGTAGTAATCTGTAACTAACGCAAACTTCTGGAACCCCAAAAATTCTAAAACAAATTGCTGGAAATGAGGAATTTATCTATTAATCATCTGCAAAAAGAATGAACTAAATAGCACTCTCCAATAAAAATGGCAGCAATTCTCGTGAGCGCTAAAGTTTCTGTTTTTTACAGCAAGATCAAAAAGACTTTCCCCAAGTCTTCCCAACGGTTCTACTTGGCACAAACACTAATTAAACACAAAAAACACAACCAAAACAGAGGCTAGATAAATTATTTATTACTAAACAGGATCAAAAAGCAAGGAATAAAAATAAAATTGGGTTGCCGCCCAACAAGCGCTATCGTTTAATGCCCCTACCTAGGCATATAAGCGAAGATAGATCTAGGTATTGCCATGATAATGATAATGTAAATCGCGAAAGATCATCTCATACTCCCTATGTTCAGCAGCAAGCTTTCTTTATGGCAAGCAAAAGTAATCAAAGGGGCTAAATTTAATGGGACAAAAGTCCCCAAGATCAAGCTCGGGAGGTGTTGGTTCCTCCTTTGGCCCCTCATATTGCACAATAAATTCATCATTATAAGCATTCTTTTGGCAAAAAGTCATGAGTCTTTGTTCAAGGGGAAAACCTAGCCCATTGTTCTAGATGGCAAAATTATCATTAAGTTCAGAGATCCTATTAACAAGAGCATCGGTAGGAACCTTTTTTCTAAGGTTTTCATTAAAAGCAACATGATCTAAAGATCGTAAACGCATAATGTCTTCTTGATAGAAAAGGATTGCTTCTATGGGAGGACGACCAGCATCCACCCTACAATGCACAAAAATTTCATTGGCTTCTTTTATTATAAATCTGAACTCATGAGCTAAAAAGATGGTAGCAGCTCGCTTAACACAAGAATGCTCAATATTAGAAAAATCTAGGAAAATCCTTTGTATGGAAGGATGCATATGTAAAAATTGTCTTTCAAGTTCAACTATGAGCAAAGATATGGCATCTGCGAGACTACTAGTTTTATGAAGGATAGATCCACTCATGGTGGGCAAAGCACAGGCACAAGTAAAGAAATCTTGGATAACTCCCTTCCCAATAATATTACCGCTACCGATGTGAAACTTTTTAGTGTGCAAAATAATAGGATTTCCAAGAGGATCATCAATAGCATCAAAGTTTTCCATATTATTATCCTTATCAATGATAACCTCCCCAGTTTCAGACATGATGGCAACAAATTGCAAAAAGAACGAGCACACAGAAGGCAGGAAGGAAAAATAGGCGAACGGAAAAAGAGGGCGAATAAAACGGAAAGGGTGAAGTGGGGGAGAGGAAAACGAGAGGCAAATGGCAAATAATGTAATGCGAAGGATAAGATTTGTGATGGGTACTTGGTATGTCTTGACTTGGTGTAGATCTCCCCGGCAGCGGTGCCAGAAATCCTTCTTGCTACCTCTTGAGCACTGCGTTGGTTTTCCCTTGAAGAGGAAAGGGTGATGTAGTAAAGCAGCGTAAGTATTTCCCTCATTTTTTGAGAACCAAGGTATCAATCCAGTAGGAGACCACACTCGAGTCACCTCGTACCTACACACACAAATAAGAACCTTGCTACCAACACGATAAAGGGGTTGTCAATCCCTTCATGGCCACTTGCAAGAGTGAGATCTGATAGAGATAGTAATAATAAGATAAATATTTTTGGTATTTTTATGATATAGATTGAAAGTAAAGATTGCAAAATAAAATATATGGAAACTTATATGATGGAGAATAGACCCAGGGGCCATAGGTTTCACTAGTAGCTTCTCTCAAGATAGCATAAGTATTACGGTTGGTGAACGAATTAATGTCGAGCAATTGATAGAAAAGCGAATAATTATGAGAATATCTAGGCATGATCATGTATATAGGCGTCGCGTCCGAGACAAGTAGACCAAAACGATTCTGCATCTACTACTATTACTCCACACATCGACCGCTATCCAACATGCATCTAGAGTATTAAGTTCATAAGAACAGAGTAATGCCTTAAGCAAGATGACATGATGTAGAGGGATAAACTCATGCAATGTGATGCAAACCCCATCTTTTTATCCTCGATGGCAACAATACAATACGTGTTGTTTCCCTTTCTGTCACTGGGATCGAGCACCACAAGATTGAACCCAAAGCTAAGCACTTATCCCATTGTAAGAAAGATCAATCTAGTAGGCCAAACCAAACTGATAATTCGAAGAGACTTGCAAAGATAAACCAATCATACATAAAAGAATTCAGAGAAGATTCAAATATTGTTCATAGATAGACTTGATCATAAACCCACAATTCATCGGATCTCGAGAAACACACCGCAAAAGACAATTACATCGAATAGATATCCAAGAGAATCAAGGAGAACTTTGTATTGAGATCCAAAGAGATATAAGAAGCCATCTAGCTACTAGCTATGGACCCGAAGGTCTGAAGTAAACTACTCACACATCATCGGAGGGGCCATGGAGTTGATGTAGATGCCCTCCATGATCAATGCCCCCTCCGGCGGAGCTCCGAAAAAGACCCCAAGATGGGATCTCTTGGGTATAGAAGGTTGCGGCGGTGGAAATAGGGTTTCGTGGTGCTCGTGGATGTTTGCGGGGTATATGGATATATATATATATATATAGGAGGAAGAAGTAGGTCGGTGGAGCAACGAGGGGCCCACGAGGGTGGTGGGCGCGCCCCCCTGCCTCGTGGCCTCCTCGATTGTTTCTTGACATCCACTCCAAGTCTCCTGGATCACGTTTGTTCCAAAAATAACGCTCCCGAAGGTTTCATTCCATTTGGACTCCATTTGATATTCCTTTTTGGTGAAACACTAAAATAGGCAAAAAACAACAATTTGGGTTGGGCCTCCTGTTAATAGGTTAGTCCCAAAAATAATATAAAAGTGTAAAAATAAGCCCATTAACATCCAAAATAGATAATATAATAGCATGGAGCAATCAAAAATTATAGATACGTCGGAGACGTATCATAGCCTCACATCTCACCGGTCTTGATCAAGGGGGAAACAATATTGATGATCAACTATTGACTAATCCTACTGAGAGTGTGCATGAGCATTGTGATGATACATGAGCAAACAACGAAGAAAATGCAGCTGAGAATGGTGAAAATGGTGCAAAGTTTGGGTCTCATTTTATGTGTCCCGAATCAGGAGGCAGATCCTCCTCGGGGTCAGTTCCGGGGCAGAGAATCCGATCCCCTCGGGACCTGTTGCCGCAGACGGACCAGGCGCACGCACTACTACCTCCGATCCCGCTGGCGACACGCGCTTGCCTCTCACTAGCCGTGATGCGCCCCCAGCCTCGCGCCAATCATCGTCTACCATGTGGGCATGCAGCTGGTGCAGGCGACGCCCGATTCAGCAGTCAACCCGTCAACTACACGAAGCAAGGTCCAGGCCGCTCCACCGATGTGGGCCACGGCACAGATGTGGAATCCCATGTCAATCCGCCTGTGCGCCCGACAGGCACGGACTCCCGTGTTGATTCGCCTGTGCGCCCGACAGGCGCGGACTTCGGATCAGATTCGCCATCATTGGAGAATGATGGGCCAGCCCACGGGACGGGATCTTCTGTGGATCAGGTTAGTACTGAGGCGTGGCCGTTGGCCACAGAAAATCCCCACGCGGCAGCTGCAGAGGATCTCTCCTCGGGATCTGTTGCGGCTGATACTTCTGTGCTGCCCACGGGATCCTCTGTGGCCATAGAATTGCTCACTTCGTCACCTCGACGTACACGTGTACAGAATGGGGTAAAGAAACCTGTAAATTACAAGCACATAACCAAGTATGGAATGACTTGCTCTACAGGTGAACCAGGTGAACCTACTACAGTTCAAGAGGCCCTTGGTGATGAAAAATGGAAGGAAGCCATGACTAAAGGGTACATAGCACTTAAGAAAAATGACACATGGCACTTGGTTCCTCCACAGCAAGGTAAAAATTTAATTGACTGCAAGTGGGTATTTAGGATTAAAATAAAATCCGATGGAACCATTGATCGTTACAAGGCTAGGCTGGTTGCAAAAGGCTTCAAACAACGATATGGTATAGACTATGAAGACACCTTTAGACCAGTAGTAAAAGCTGCTACTATTCATCTTGTCTTGTCCATTGCTATTTCTAGGGGTTGGAGTCTCAGACAGCTTGATGTATAGAACGCGTTCCTCCATGGTGTTCTGGAACAGGAGGTGTATATGAAACAACCTCCTGGGTTTGAAAATAAAAGTGCTCCCACTCATGTATGCAAACTTGATAAAACATTGTATGGGTTGAAGCAAGCCCCAAGAGCATGGTATTCCCGTCTCTGTCATAAAATACAAGCGCTTGGTTTTGTTCCTTCTAAATCTGACACCTCATTGTTCATTTACAACAAGTCCAACACATGCATGTTTGTTCTCATTTATGTTGATGATATCATTGTGACAAGCTCATCTAATGAAGCAATTCAAGGACTCTTGAGAGACTTGGGTGTAGAGTTTGCTTTGAAGGATCTTGGATACTTGCATTTCTTTCTTGGAATAGAGGTGAAGAGACATAAGGATGGACTACATCTCTCTCAGGAAAAGTATGCAACTGATCTAGTAAAAAAGGCTGGCTTGCAAGGTTGTAAACCCTCACCCACTCCTTTATCCAGTTCAGAAATATTGTCTCTTACAGAAGGAACACTACTAAGTCAAGAGGACAGCACAAAATATAGGAGTCTGGTAGGAGCTTTGCAGTATCTCACTCTTACTAGGCCTGCCATTTCCTTTGCTGTCAACAAAGTATGTCAATTCCTTCATGCACCCACTACTGTTCACTTGACTGCTTGAAAGAGCAATCATGCCCTTACATCATGTTTTTATGGTGATGACAATATACATGTATGGGACTAACAATGTTTGTCAAGTAAATCTTAGGTGTTAGTCCCCGGTTCATCGAAGTGTGTGGATCAAGAGCATACAAAGTGATTTTACTCAAGGATGAAGCATAAAAATTAATTTCATATTCGTTTTCTTGAGTATAGGATCCCGCACTATTAGGAGGGGACCGATAGGGTTAGTTAAAGGCTTTCTCTTGCCACAAACCTCCTTGACATACATGCACATGCTAAAACCTTCATGTTTCTGCCTCTTGGCTGTCGGATGTCCGGGCCTCACGCCGGATATCCGACCTACTTGCCGGATATCCGGGACTAGCCATCCAGAGAGCACTTTTGTGCTGTGCTGCACGCCGGATGTCCGGGTTACACCCCGTATGTCCGGGCCTTCCTGATACGCCAGATGTCCGGGCCCCATCCCGGATGTCCGGCCTCTACTACCCATGGAACAGCTGAGGTTCTGTAACCTTTTAGTGATCGCGTCGGATGTCCGGCCATCTGCCGGATATCCGGGCCCTCCTGATATGACAGATGTCCGGGCTTGGCCCCCGGATGTTCGGGCCCTCTGTTTTCTGTTCTGTTTCTGTTTCCCGTGCCATTGCCAAGCCGAATGTCCGGCCCCTAGCCCGGATGTCCGGCCTGCTCATTCACTTACACTACAATGGCCATATTTGTGCTCACACTATATATAGACCTCCCCCCCATGGGATAATGTGGATCATTCACTTTGAACAAACCCTAGAACACATTTCACTCTCTCTCTCTCTCTCTCTCTCACTCCTCTACACGAAATCTTAGATCCCCAAGGGATTTGAGAGCATTTGAGAGGAGTTGTCCGATCAAGTGATAGATCCACTCCTTCCCCTTCTTTGTACCAAAGGAATTCGTGATTTGAGCAAGTCTTGAGCTTTTCCCCATCGTTCTTGTTACTCTTGGAGGTTGGAGACTCCTAGGCGGTAGGAGTCTTTCGGAGAGGAATCGACCCTTGTGATTACCCCCGGAAAAGTTTGTGAGGGTTTGGAAACCACCCCAAGGTATACCACTAGTGGTTGAGAAACGCCTCCGTGGTGTTGTCTCAAAGGGAGAATAGGGTGAGCCTTCGTGGCGTTGGTGTGCCTTCATGGTAACATCCACCTATCTAACGGTGACGTAGCTTCCCTCCAAGGAAGTGAACATTGGCATACATCCTCATCTCCTGGAGTTGCGGTTATCCCTAACCCTAACTCTCTAATTGTGGTTACTTGTCTTTTAGCTCTTACTCATTTCATATTGTGCTTGCTTACTTACATACTTGTGATACTTGTTATCTTGCTTAGCCCTTAGCATCACACTTGCAATTGTTAGGCTCACTTTCATATTCCGCATTATTGCCTAAAATTGCTAAGTAATAATTAAAATTTGTTATTGTACCTATTCACCCCCCTCTAGGTCCATCTCGATCCTTTCAATTGGTATCAGAGCCTCGTGCTCTATTCTTGTGGCTTAACCGCCCTAGAGCGAGATGAACCCCGATGGGACTCCCCTCGTTGCTGATCCGAAGAATATGGGTGCGGCTTCCACGGAAGCCAAGTCCTTCACTTCAGAGGATCTAGAAAGAGCTCTTGCTAAGCAAAAGGAGGAGCATGATGCCTCTCTTGAGGCCGTGGTCTAAATGAGGCTAGCCACACTAACCACGATGCTTGCACCACTTTCTGGTGGTGCGGCCTCGAGGCCAGCTGTGCCTACTCCTTCAATTGGCCAACAACCTCCTAGCAATGAACACTCCGGTGTTCCTTGGCTTTATGCAAGACCTCAAATAGAGAAACCTAAGTATAACCCTCAAGGCAAACCTCCTTTACTTGATGAATCTACCAATTTTTCTTTGTGGAGAGTTGCTATGCAGGATCATCTTCGATATGGAAATGATGAAATGCTGGAGATCTTGGAGTATGGCTACCAAGCTGTTGACCCAAAGAATCTTACACCAAGAGAGATATATGAAAAGAATCTGAACGACACAGCAACCATGTGCATAAGAAGAGGTGTGACCGACAAGCAAAGGAGACCATACATACATATCACAAGTGCCAAGGAATTATGGGATACCATTGTGAGAACCAAGACTGGTACCTCCACTCTCCGGCTTTCTCAATATGAAATTGCCAAGGGGCAATTGCAAAACTTTTGTATGGAGAAAGGCGAAACTCCCAAGCAACTTCTTGAGCGTCTCATGACTCTCACCACCGACATCGAGTCATGTGAATGTGACAAGGCACAAGATGGATTCAACTTGACTAAGAGATTTCTCGTGGATAGGTTGCTTCACGATCTTGCTTTGTATCATGATCAAATGGTGTGGGACGTAAGACAACACCATGGATTCAAGGAAATTACTCCGGATGACATCATATCCACCTTCCAACTATTTGAATAGTCAAAGGCAAATGCTACAAAACACCTTGCCATGCATGGTACCTCAACATCAAAAATCAATCTTGCATTGAAGGCCAAGCATGTATGTGAAGAAGAGCAAAGTGAAGAAGAAGATGAGGAGGAGGAAGAAGGTGATGAGATTGAATCTGATGAGGGCCCTTCATATGAAGACATGGCTCTCTTTGTCAAGAAGTTTAGCGCAGGAAAATTGAAAGGAAGATTCCAGAAGAAGAAAGTGAGAAAATGTTATAACTATGAAGAAACCAATCACTTCTCCAACGAGTGTCCTTATGAGAAGAGAGAAGATAAACCAAGGTTTCCCAAGACCTTTCCCAAGAAGAAGTTGCCAAATCCTTTGAACTCCAAGCTCAAGAAGAGAGATGAGAAAGCAATGGTTGCTCAAGAAGAATACGATCCGGATGATGTTAGTGGTGTTGCCAGAGTTGCTCAAGATTCTCAAAACACGTTGAGTCTAGTCAACAAGAGTGGTGATGTTGTCACCTACAACTATATGAAGGACTACAAGGGCAACGCTCACAAGTGCCTAATGGCAAAGGACGTGGTAGAAGATGGAGAGGACCAAAGCTCTCGCGACAAGGTCAAGGTAACTCCACGATCAAATCCTCCTCTTTTCACTCCTCCTACTCCTAGTGATGAGTATCTTGGTGCAGAGGATAGTCATGAGGATGATGATATAGATGATCCCATGCTTGCTAAACTAAATAAGTTCATGTGCTCCCTCAAATGAAAGAAGCTCACTATGTTTCGTATGCTTATGGAGATGGTGAGTAAGCACACCATCACCATTAAAGAACTCGAAACCCTCGTCGCCGAGGAAAAGGAAAATATGAAATCCTTGAGCGGAAAGTCCAATATGAGGAAGCACTAAATGATGAACTATGCTTGAAAATTGGTACAAACACTGATGATCATACTAAAGATCTTGCCTCCTTGAAAAAGGCTATTGACTCTTGCGAAGAGTTGATGAATGATAAAAGTAAGCTTGTGAAGTCTAATGCTTCTCTCTCTAAGGATTGTGAGCTCCTATCCATGTCCTTCAAGACTAAGGAAGAAGATCTCACCCTTCTTACAAAGAGTTTTGAGACTCTCAAGCTTACTTATCTTGAAACTCTAGCCAAGGCTTACTCTTCTCCTATTATCAATGTTCATGCTTGTACTACTAACTCTAGTAGTGATTTAGCATCTACTCTTGAGGAGAATCGCTTTCTTAAGGCTCAAATCAAGAAAGGTCTCATGACATGTGCTCAAGGGAAAAAGAACCTTAATGAGGTATTGAGCCAACACAATGAGGTGTTTGCCAAAGAGGGACTCGGGTTTGACCCAAGCACAAGCAAGAAGAAGATGTCCTCTCAAAAGTGCACCACTCCTCTAAAAGAAACATTTGTTCGAGAAGGGCACAAGGAGAAAGGTAAGGTTGTTAGTGGGAAGGCCACAAGGGGCATGCCCACTCTCAACAAGCCAAAATAATGCACGCCTCCATCCTATGTACTTCGTAAGACTAAGGATGGAGAAGTTTATGCTAAGTTTGTTCGTCCTCGAAATTCATTTCGATTTTATGCTATTTGGGTCCCTAAGACCCTTGTGACTAACTCGAGAGGTCCCAATGCAAAATGGGTGCCTCTAACCAAGTCATAATTGTGTGTAGGTTGCTTTCTCCAGTGGAGTAAAATGGGTGATTGATAATGGATGTACCAATCATATGACCGGAGATAGCAAATTGCTCTATGATTTCATGGAAGCAACATTAATCAAAGCACCCACCCAAGAATATTGTGTCTACTTCAAGGCCTTTGGAGCTCCTTCATGTGGATGTTTTTGGGCCTCCTTCATGGGATAGTCTTGGTGGGAAAAAGTATGGGCTTGTCATCATTGATGATTACTCAAGATATACATGGGTCTTCTTCCTCAAGTCCAAAGACGAGACGAAGATCACCTTCATTGATTTTTCCAAGCAAGCACAACGCAAGTTTGACAAAGAAATCTGGGCAATAAGAAGTGATAATGGGTCTGAGTTCAAGAACTACACCTTGGAAGAATTTCTTAGTGATGAAGGGATTGAACATCAATATTCAGCTCCATACACTCACCAACAAAATGGTGTAGCAGAAAGGAAGAACCACACACTTGTGGAGATGGCAAGGTCCATGTTGGATGAATACAAGTCGCCACATAGTTTTTGGGCCGAGGCTGTCAACACCGCTTGCCATGCATCAAACCAGCTCTTCCTCCGCACTATATTGGAAAATACTCCACATGAGCTCCTAACTGGGAACAAGCCGAATGTCAAGTACTTTCATGTATTTGGGTGCAAATGTTTCATCCTCAACAAAAGAGAACGGTTAGGAAATTTTCAATCCAAAACCATTGAGGGCATATTTGTTGGCTATGGATCAAACTCTCACACCTATAGAGTCTATAACAAATCAAATGGATGTGTTGTAGAAACTTGTGACGTGGTGTTTGATGAATTTAAGGGCTCCCATGGGGAGCAAGTTGACCTAAGTGATGTAGGTGAAGAAGATTCTTCTCAAGATATCTTGACCATGGGTGTTGGTGCACTTCTTCCAATGGAACAAGAACCTCATGATGATGAATAAGAAGATGGAAGCTTCACGCATCCTCAAACTACCTCAACACCCATACCACCACAAGCTCCTATTGCTCAACCAATGCCCATAGACCAAGTACAAGATGATGATCAAGTTCCTCTTCATAATAATCATCAAGAACAATATCATCCTCAAGGGCAAGAACAAGAAAGTGCAATCATTGACGATGAACCTCAACAAATGCAAAATGAAGAAGAAGATCTTCCACCACACATTAATGATCCATATGTTGAGGACGTGGATGATGGACAGGAAGTTGAACCTCGTGAAACTCTTATCTCCATCATGCCTTGAGTGGCCGATCGTGTTGATGTTGAAAAAATTCTCACCGGCATATTGGAAGGTAGAGTCACTCGTAAACATTTGACAAACTTTTGTGCTCACTTCTCGTTTGTGTATAGTGTTGAGCCTCTCAAGGTACAAGATGCATTGGTGGACAACGATTTGCTCATTGCTATGCAAGAAGAGTTAAACAGTTTTGATCGCAACCAAGTGTGGTCCTTAGTCAAGAGGCCAACTACCGACCACAACATCATTGGAACAAAATGGATTTTCAAGAACAAGCAAGATGAGAATGGTGTCATCATCCGTAACAAGGCAAGGTTAGTGGCACAAGGGTACTCACAAGTGGAAGGTTTGGACTTTGGTGAGACCTTTGCCCCCGTTTCCCATCTTGAATCCATTCGTATCTTAATTGCTTATGCTACTTTCAATGGTTTTACATTACATCAAATGGATGTGAAGAGTGCTTTCCTTAAGGGTCCTCTACAAGAAGAAGTATATGTATCACAACCACCTGGGTTCTTTGATCCTGATCACAAATACTATGTGTATAAACTTCATAAGGCTTTTTATGGCCTCAAACAAGCACCTCGTGCTTGGTATGATCATCTTAAGAAGTTTTTACTCGATGATGGTTTTGTGAGAGGGGTGATCGATCCCACCCTTTTTACTAAGAGGGACAAGGGTGATTTGATCTTATGCCAAATCTATGTAGATGATATCATTTTTGGTTCTCCTAACATTCATTTGTGCAAGAAGTTTGCGGCTTCCATGACCAATAATTTTGAAATTTCACTCAATGCGGATTTGAAGTTCTTCCACGGATTTCAAATTCAACAATTTCAAGAAGGAATTTTCTTGTCTCAAGCAAAATATCTCAAGGATATCCTAGAGAAATTTGGCATGTCTGTGCTAGTCCATGTAAGACACCCATGCCAACCACAATTGTACTCACTGAAGACACAAACGGTATCCCTTTCGACCCATCTAAATACTGCTCTATGATTGGTTCATTGCTCTATCTTTGTGCATCTAGACCAGACGACATGTTTAGTGTATGCATGTGTGCTAGATTTCAAGCTTCCCCTAGGGAAAGTCATCATAAGGCAGTTAAGCACATTCTTAGATACCTTGTTTGTTGGAAATATGCCCTAGAGGCAATAATAAATTGGTTATTATTATATTTCCTTGTTCATGATAATCGTTTATTATCCATGCTAGAATTGTATTGATAGGAAACTCAGATACATGTGTGGATACATAGACAACACCATGTCCCTAGTAAGCCTCTAGTTGACTAGCTCGTTGATCAATGGATGGTTACGGTTTCCTGACCATGGACATTGGATGTCATTGATAATGGGATCACATCATTAGGACAATGATGTGATGGACAAGACCCAATCCTAAGCCTAGCACAAAGATCGTGTAGTTCGTATGCTGAAGCTTTTCTAATGTCAAGTATCATTTCCTTAGACCATGAGATTGTGCAACTCCCGGATACCGTAGGAATGCTTTGGGTGTGCCAAACGTCACAACGTAACTGGGTGGCTATAAAGGTGCACTACAGGTATCTCCGAAAGTGTCTGTTGGGTTGGCATGAATCGAGACTGGGATTTGTCACTCCGTGTGACGGAGAGGTATCTCTGGGCCCACTCGGTAGGACATCATCATAATGTGCACAATGTGATCAAGGAGTTGATCACGGGATGATGTGTTACGGAACGAGTAAAGAGACTTGCCGGTAACGAGATTGAATAAGGTATCGGGAAACCGACGATCGAATCTCGGGCAAGTATCATACCGATAGACAAAGGGAATTGTATATGGGATTGATTAAGTCCTTGACATCGTGGTTCATCTGATGAGATCATCGTGGAGCATGTGGGAGCCAACATGGGTATCCAGATCCCGCTATTGGTTATTGACTGGAGAACGTCTCGGTCATGTCTGCATGCTTCCCGAACCCGTAGGGTCTACACACTTAAGGTTCGATGACGCTAGGGTTATAAAGGAAGTTTGTATGTGGTTACCGAATGTTGTTCGGAGTCCCGGATGAGATCCCGGATGTCACGAGGAGTTCCGAAATGGTCCGGAGGTAAAGATTTATATATAGGAAGTCCTATTTTGGTCACCAGAAAAGTTTCGGGTTTTATCGGTAACGTACCGGGACCACCGGGAGGGTCCCGGGGGTCCACAAGCCCCGGAGGGCTGCATGGGCCAAGTGTGGGAGGGGACCAGCCCCAGGTGGGCTGGTGCGCCCCCCCACCAAGGCCCAAGGCGCAAGGAAGAGGGGAAGGGGGCAAACCCTAGGGAAGATGGGCCCTAAGGCCCACCCTGGTGCACCTCCCCCTCTCCCCTCCCCTTGGCCGCCCCTAGATGGGATCTAGGGGCCTGCCGCCACCCCTAGGGAGGGAACCCTAGGTGGGGGCACAGCCCCTCCCCTCCCCCTATATATAGTTGAGGTTTGGGCTGCCCAATACACATGAGTTCATCTCCTTCTTGGCGCAGCCCTACCCCTCTCCCTCCTCGTCTCTTGCGGTGCTTGGCGTAGCACTGCTGGAGTACCACGCTCCTCCACCACCACCACGCCATTGTGCTGCTGCTGGATGGAGTCTTCCTCAACCTCTCCCTCTCTCCTTGCTGGATCAAGGCATGGGAGACGTCACCGGGTTGTACGTGTGTTGAACGCGGAGGTGCCGTCCGTTCGGCGCTAGGATCTCCGGTGATTTGGATCACGACGAGTACGACTCCATCAACCCCGTTCTCTTGAACGCTTCCGCTTAGCGATCTACAAGGGTATGTAGATGCACTCTCCTTCCCCTCGTTGCTGGTCTCTCCATAGATAGATCTTGGTGACACGTAGGAAAATTTTGAATTTCTGCTACGTTCACCAAAAGTGGCATCATGAGCTAGGTCTATGCGTAGTTACTATGCACGAGTAGAACACAAAGTAGTTGTGGGCGTTGATTTTGTTCAATATGCTTACCGTTACTAGTCCAATCTTGATTCGGCGGCATTGTGGGATGAAGCGTCCCGGACCAACCTTACACGTACGCTTACGTGAGACCGGTTCCACCGACTGACATGCACTAGTTGCATAAGGTGGCTGGCGGGTGTCTGTCTCTCACACTTTAGTCGGATCGGATTCGATGAAAAGGGTCCTTATGAAGGGTAAATAGCAATTGGCATATCACGTTGTGGTCTTTGCGTAGGTAAGAAACGTTCTTGCTAGAAACCCATAGCAGCCATGTAAAACATGCAAACAACAATTAGAGGACGTCTAACTTGTTTTTGCGGGGTATGCTATGTGATGTGATATGACCAAAGGATGTGATGAATGATATATGTCATGTATGAGATGATCATGTTCTTGTAATAGGAATCACGACTTGCATGTCGATGAGTATGACAACCGGCAGGAGCCATAGGAGTTGTCTTCATTTATTTATGACCTGCGTGTCAACATAAACGTCATGTAATTACTTTACTTTATTGCTAAACGTTAGCTGTAGTACTAGAAGTAATAGTTGGCGAGACAACTTCATGAAGACACGATGATGGAGATCATGATGATGGAGATCATGGTGTCATGCCGATGACGATGATGATCATGGAGCCCCGAAGATGGAGATGAAAAGGAGCAATATGATATTGGCCATATCATGTCACTATTTGATTGCATGTGATGTTTATCATGTTTATACATCTTATTTGCTTAGAACGACGGTAGTAAATAAGATGATCCCTCATTAAAATTTCAAGAAAGTGTTCCCCCTAACTGTGCACCGTTGCGAAAGTTCGTCGTTTCGAAGCACCACGTGATGATCGGGTGTGATAGATTCTTACGTTCGAATACAACGGGTGTTGACGATCCTAGCATGTACAGACATGGCCTCGGAACACATGCAAAACACTTAGGTTGACTTGACGAGCCTAGCATGTACAGACATGGCCTCGAAACACAAGAGACCGAAAGGTCGAGCATGAGTCGTATGGTAGATACGATCAACATGAAGATATTCACTGATGTTGACTAGTCCGTGTCACGTGATGATCGGACACGGCCTAGTTGACTCGGATCATGTAATCACTTAGATGACTAGAGGGATGCCTATCTGAATGGGAGTTCATAAGATGAACTTAATTATCCTGAACATAGTCAAAAGGTCTTCGCAAATTATGTCGTAGCTCGCGCTTCAGTTCTACTGTTTAGTTATGTTCCTAGAGAAAAAAAATTAGTTGAAAGTTGATAGTAGCAATTATGTGGACTAGGTCCGTAAACTGAGGATTGTCCTCATTGCTTCATAGAAGGCTTATGTCCTTAATGCACCGCTCAGTGTGCTGAACCTCGAACGTTGTCTGTGGCTGTTGCGAACGTCTGACATACACATTTTGATAACTACGTGATAGTTCAGTTAAACAGTTTAGAGTTGAGGCACCAAAGAAGTTTTGAAACATCGAGAAACATATGAGATGTTTCGAGGGCTGAAATTGGGATCTCAGGCTCGTGCCCACGTCAAGAGGTATAAGACCTCCGACGATTTTCTTAGCCTACAAACTAAGGGAGAAAAGCTCAATTGTTGAGCTTGTGCTCAGATTGTCTGAGTGCAACAATCATTTGAATCGAGTGGGAGTTGATCTTCCAGATGAGATAATGATGTTTCTCTGAAGTCATTACCACCAAGCTGCTAGAGCTTCGTGATGAACTATAACATATCGAGGACATATATGATGATCTTTGAGATATTCGTGATGTTTGACACCACAAAAGTGTTGGGGAACGTAGCAATAATTCAAAATTTTCCTACGTGTCACCAAGATCAATCTATGGAGTCATCTAGCAACGAGGGAGGAGTGGATCTGCATACCCTTGTAGATCGCACGCGGAAGCGTTCAAGAGAACGGGGTTAATGGAGTCATACTCGTCGTGATCCAAATCACCGATGATCCTAGCGCCGAACGGATGGCACCTCCGCGTTCAACACACGTACGGAGCAGCGACGTCTCCTCCTTCCTGATCCAGCAAGGGGGGAGGAGAGGTTGATGGAGATCCAGCAGCACGACGGCGTGGTGGTGGAAGTAGCGGGATTCCAACAGGGCTTCGCCAAGCGCTGCGGGAGGAGGAAGATGTGTCATGGGAGGGAGAGGGAGGTGCCAGGGCTTGGGTATCGTTGCCCTCCCTTCCCCCCACTATATATAGGGCCAAGGGATAGGGGGGCGCAGCCTTGGCCCTTCCTCCAAGGAAGGGTGCGGCCAGGGAGGAGTCCCTCCTCCCCAAGGCACCTAGGAGGTGCCTTCCCCCTTTAGGACTCTTCCTTCTTCTTATCTCTTGGCGCATGGGCCTCTTGGGGCTGGTTCCCTTGGCCCATATAGGCCAAGGCGCACACCCCTACAGCCCATGTGGCCCCCGGGGCAGGTGGCCCCACTTGGTGGGCCCCCGGGACCCTCCCGGTGGTCCTGGTACGTTACCGATAAAACCCGAAACTTTTCCGGTGACCAAAACAGGACTTCCCATATATAAATCTTTACCTTCGGACCATTCCGAAACTCCTCGTGACGTTCGGGATCTCATCCAGGACTCCGAACAACTTTCGGGTTACCGCATACTAATATCTCTATAACCCTAGCGTCACCGAACCTTAAGTGTGTAGACCCTACGGGTTCGGGAGACATGCAGACATGACCGAGATGACTCTACGGTCAATAACCAACAGCGGGATCTGGATACCCATGTTGGCTCCCACATGTTCCACGATGATCTCATCGGATGAACCACGATGTCAAGGACTTAATCAATCCCGTATACAATTCCATTTGTCTAGCGGTACGATACTTGCCCGAGATTCGATCGTCGGTATCCCGATACCTTGTTCAATCTCATTACTGGCAAGTCTCTTTACTCGTTTCGTAACACATCATCTCGTGATCAACTCCTTGATCACATTGTGCACATTATGATGATGTCCTACCGAGTGGGCCCAGAGATACCTCTCCGTTTACACGGAGTGACAAATCCTAGTCTCAATTTGTGCCAACCCAACAGAAACTTTCGGAGATACCTTTAGTGTACCTTTATAGCCACCCAGTTACGTTGTGACGTTTGGCACACCCAAAGCACTCCTACGATATCCGGGAGTTGCACAATCTCAAGGTCTAAGGAAATGATACTTGACATTAGAAAAGCTTTAGCATACGAACTACATGATCTTGTGCTAGGCTTAGGATTGGGTCTTTGTCCATCACATCATTCTCCTAATGATGTGATCCTGTTATCAATGACATCCAATGTCCATGGTCAGGAAATCGTAACCATCTATTGATCAACGAGCTAGTCAACTAGAGGCTTACTAGGGACATGGTGTTGTCTATGTATCCACACATGTATCTGAGTTTCCTATCAATACAATTCTAGCATGGATAATAAACGATTATCATGAACAAGGAAATATAATAATAACTATTTATTATTGCCTCTAGGGCATATTTCCAAGAGTCTCCCACTTGGACTAGAGTCAATAATCTAGTTCACATCGTCATGTGATTAAGACTCAAGGTCACATCCCCATGTGACTAACACCCAAAGAGTTTACTAGAGTCAATAATCTAGTTCACATTACCATGTGATTAACACTCGATGAGTTCTGGGTTTGATCATGTTATGCTTGTGAGAGATGTTATAGCCAACGGGTCTGAATCTTTCAGATCCGTATGTACTTCGAAAATCTCTATGTCATCTTGTAGATGCAGCTACTACGCTATATTTGGAGCCATTTCAAATAACTGTTCTACTATACGAATCCAGTTTACTACTCAGAATAATCTGGATTAGTGTCAAAGTTTGCATCGGCGTAACCCTTTACGACGAACTCTTTTACCACCTCCATAATCGAGAAAATTCCTTAGTCCACTAGTTACTAAGGATAACTTTGACCGCTGTCCTGTGATCCATTCTTAGATCACTCTTGTACCCCTTGACTGACTCATGGCAAGGCACATTTCAGGTGCGGTACACAGCATAGCATACTGTAGAGCCTATGTCTTAAGCATAGGGGACGACCTTCGTCCTTTCTCTCTATTCTGCCGTGGTCGAGCTTTAAGTCTTAACTTCATACCTTACAACTCAGGCAAGAACTCCTTCTTTGACTGATCCATCTTGAACACCTTCAAGATCATGTCAAGGTATGTGCTCATTTGAAAGTACCATTAAGCGTTTTGATCTATCCTTATAGATCTTGATGCTCAATGTTCAAGTAGCCTAATCTAGGCTTTCCATTGAAAAACACTTTCCAAATAACCCTATATGCTTTCCAGAAATTCTACATCATTTTTGATCAACAATATGTCAACAACATACACTCATCAGAAATTCTATAGTGCTCCCACTCACCTTTTTGGAAATACAAGTTTCTCATAAACTTTGTATACACCCAAAATCTTTGATCATATCATCAAAGCGTACATTCCAACTCCGAGATGCTTACTCCAGTCCTTAGAAGGATTGTTGGAGCTTTGCATACTTATTAGCATCTTTCAGGATTGACAAAACCTTCCGGTTGTATCACATACAACCTTTCCTCAAGAAAATCATCGAGGAAACAATGTTTTGACATCCTATCTGCAAGATTTCATAAATAATGCAGTAATCGCTAATATAATTCCAACAGACTCTTAGCATCGCTATGAGTGAGAAAGTCTCATCGTAGTCAACTCCTTGAACTTGTCGGAAAACATCTTAACGACAAGTCGAGCTTTCTTAATGGTGATACTTACCATGATTGTCCGTCTTCCTTTTAAAATCCATATGTACCTAACAGCCTTACGACCATCAAGTAGTTCTTCCAAAGTCTACACTTTGTTTTAATACATGGATCCTATCTCGGATTTTATGGCCTCGAGCCATTTATCGGAATCCGGGCCCACCATTGCTTCTCCATGGCTCGTAGGTTCATTGTTTTCTAGAAACATGACTTCCAAGATAGGATTAGTACCACTCTGAAGTAGTACGCATCCTTGTCATCCCACGAGGTTTGGGAGTGAGTTGATCTGAAGTTTCATGATCACTATCATAAGCTTCCACTTCAATTGGTGTAGGTGCCACGGGAACAACTCCCTGTGCCCTGCCACACACTAGTTGAAGAGACGGTTCAATAACCTCATCAAGTCTCCACCATCCTCCCACTCAATTCTTTCGAGAGAAACTTTTCCTCGAGAAAGGACCCGATTCTAGAAACAATCCCTTATTGCTTTCGGATCTGAGACAGGAGGTATACCCAACTGTTTTGGGTGTCCTATGAAGATGCATTTATCCGCTTTGGGTTCGAGCTTATCAGCCTGAAACTTTTTCACATAAGCGTCGCAGCCCCAAACTTCTAAGAAATGACAGCTTAGGTTTCTCTAAACCATAGTTCATACGGTGTCATCTCATCAGAATTACGTTGTGCCCTATTTAAAGTGAATGTGGTTGTCTCTAATGCCTAACCCATAAACTATCGTGGTAATTCGATAAGAGACATCATGGTATGCATCATATCCAATAGGGTGCAGTTATGATGTTCGGACACACCATCACATTATGATGTTCCAGGCTGTATTAGTTGTGAAACAATTTCCACAATGTCTTAATTCTGTGCCAAACTCGTAATTCAGATATTCATCTCTATGATCATATCATAGATATGTTATCCTCTTGTCACGACGATCTTTCAACTTCACCCTGAAATTACTTGAACCTTTCAATAATTCAGACTCGTGATTCATCAAGTAAATATACTCAACATCTACTCAAATCATCTGTGAAGTAAGAACATAACAATATCCACAACATGCCTCAGCACTCATTGGATTGCACACATCAAAATGTATTACTTCCAACAAGTTGCTTTCTAGTTCCATTTTACTGAAAACGAGGCTTTCAGTCATCTTGCCCATGTGGTATGATTTGCATGTCTCAAGTGATTCAAAATCAAGTGAGTCCAAACGGTCCATTTGCATGGAGTTTCTTCATGCATATACACCAATAGACATGGTTCGCATGTCTCAAACCTTTCAAAAACGAGTGAGCCCAAAGATCCATCAACATGGAGCTTCTTCATGCATTTTATACCGATATGACTTACGTGGCAGTGCCACAAGTAGGTGGTACTATCATTACTATCTTTTGGCATGAACATGTGTATCACTACGATCGAGATTCAATAAACCATTCATTTTAGGTGTAAGACCATTGAAGGTATTATTCAAATAAACAGAGTAACTGTTATTCTCCTTAAATGAATAACCGTATTGCGATAGACATAATCCAATCATGTCTATGCTCAACGCAAACACCAATCTCGATGGTAGAGGGAGCGTGCGATGCTTGATCATATCAACATTGGAATCACTTCCAACACATATTGTCAGTTCACCTTTAGCTAGTCTCCATTTATTCCGTAGCTTTTATTTCGAGTTACTAACACTTAGCAACCGAACCGGTATCTAATACCCTGGTGCTACTAGGAGTACTAGTAAAGTACACATCAACATAATGTATATCCAATATACTTCTATCGACCTTGCCAGCCTTCTCATCTACCAAGTATCTAGGGTAATTCTGCTCCAGTGGCTGTTCCCCTTATTACCGAAGCACTTAGTCTCGAGTTTGGGTTCAACCTTGGGTTTCTTCACTAGAGCAGCAGCTGAATTGCCGTTTCATGAAGTATCCCTTCGTGCCCTTGCCCTTCTTGAAACTAGTGGTTTCACAAACCATCAACAATTGATGATGCTTCTTGATTTCTACTTTTGTGGTGTCAAACATCGCGAATATCTCAAGGATCATCATATATGTCCCTGATATATTATAGTTCATCACGAAGCTCAAGTAGCTTGGTGGAATGACTTCGGAGAACCATCACTATTTCATCTGGAAGATCAACTCCCACTCGATTCAAGCGATTGTTGTACTCAGACAATCTGAGCACAAGTTCAACAATTGAGCTTTTCTCCCTTAGTTTGCAGGCTAAGAAAATCGTCAGAGGTCTTATACCTCTTGACGTGGGCACGAGCCTGAAATCCCAATTTCAGCCCTCGAAACATCTCATATGTTTCGCGACGTTTCAAAACGTCTTCGGTGCCTCAACTCTAAACCGTTTAACTAAACTATCACGTAGTTATCAAAATTTGTATGTCAGATGTTCCCAACATCTACAGACAACGTTCGAGGTTCAGCACACTGAGCGGTGCATTAAGGACATAAGCCTTCTATGAAGCAATGAGGACAATCCTCAGTTTACGGACCTAGTCCGCATAATTGCTACTATCAACTTTCAACTAAATTTTTTTCTAGGAACATATCTAAACAGTAGAACTGAAGCGCGAGCTACGACATAATTTGCGAAGACCTTTTGACTATGTTCAGGATAATTAAGTTCATCTTATGAACTCCCACTCAGATAGACATCCCTCCAGTCATCTAAGTGATTACATGATCCGAGTCAACTAGGCCGTGTCCGATCATCACGTGAGACGGACTAGTCAACATCGGTGAACATCTTCATGTTGATCGTATCTACCATACGACTCATGCTCGACCTTTCGGTCTCTTGTGTTCCGAGGCCATGTCTGTACATGCTAGGCTCGTCAAGTTAACCTAAGTGTTTCGCATGTGTTCCGAGGCCATGTCTGTACATGCTAGGCTCGTCAACACCCGTTGTATTCGAACGTAAGAATCTATCACACCCGATCATCACGTGGTGCTTCGAAACAACGAACTTTTGCAACGATGCACAGTTAGGGGGAACACCTTCTTGAAATTTTAGTGAGGGATCATCTTATTTACTACCGTCGTTCTAAGCAAATAAGATGTATAAACATGATAAACATCACATGCAATCAAATAGTGACATGATATGGCCAATATCATATTGCTCCTTTTGATCTCCATCTTCGGGGCTCCATGATCATCATCGTCACCGGCATGACACCATGATCTCCATCATCATGATCTCCATCATCGTGTCTTCATGAAGTTGTCTCGCCAACTATTACTTCTACTACTACAGCTAACGATTAGCAATAAAGTAAAGTAATTACATGACGTTTATGTTGACACGCAGGTCATAAATAAATTAAGACAACTCCTATGGCTCCTGCCGGTTGTCATACTCATCGACATGCAAGTCGTGATTCCTATTACAAGAACATGATCATCTCATACATCACATATATCATTCATCACATCCTTTGGCCATATCACATCACATAGCATACCCTGCAAAAACAAGTTAGACGTCCTCTAATTGTTGTTTGCATGTTTTACGTGGCTGCTATGGGTTTCTAGCAAGAACGTTTCTTACCTGCGCAAAAACCACAACGTGATATGCCAATTGCTATTTACCCTTCATAAGGACCCTTTTCATCGAATCCGATCCGACTAAAGTGGGAGAGACAGACACCCGCTAGCCACCTTATGCAACTAGTGCATGTCAGTCGGTGGAACCAGTCTCACATAAGAGTACGTGTAAGGTCGGTCCGGGCCGCTTCATCCCACAATGCCACCGAATCAAGATTGGATTAGTAACGGTAAGCATATTGAACCAAATCAACGCCCACCACTACTTTCTGTTCTACTCGTGCATAGAAACTACACATAGACCTAGCTCATGATGCCACTATTGGGGAACGTAGCAATAATTCAAAATTTTCCTACGTGTCACCAAGATCAATCTATGGAGTCATCTAGCAACGAGGGAGGAGTGCATCTACATACCCTTGTAGATCGCGCGCGGAAGCGTTCAAGAGAACGGGGTTGATGGAGTCGTACTCGTCGTGATCCAAATCACCGATGATCCTAGCGCCGAACGGACGGCACCTCCGCGTTCAACACACGTACGGAGCAGCGATGTCTCCTCCTTCTTGATCCAGCAAGGGGAGAGGAGAGGTTGATTGAGATCCAGCAGCACGACGGCGTGGTGGTGGAAGTAGCGGGATTCCAAGAGGGCTTCTCCAAGCGCTGCGGGAGGAGGAAGATGTGTCATGGGAGGGAGAGGGAGGCGCCAGGGCTTGGGTATCATTGCCCTCCCTTCCCCCCACTATATATAGGGCCAAGGGAGAGGGGGGGGGCGCAGCCTTGGCCCTTCCTCCAAGGAAGGGTGCGACCAGGGAGGAGTCCCTCCTCCCCAAGGCACCTAGGAGGTGCCGTCCCCCTTTAGGACTCTTCCTTCTTCTTATCTCTTGGCGCATGGGCCTCTTGGGGCTGGTGCCCTTGGCCCATATAGGCCAGGGCGCACACCCCTACAGCCCATGTGGCCCCCGGGGCAGGTGGCCCCACTTGGTGGGCCCCCGGGACCCTCCTGGTGGTCCCGGTACGTTATCGATAAAACCCGAAACTTTTCCGGTGACCAAAACAGGACTTCCCATATATAAATCTTTACCTCCGGACCATTCTGGAACTCCTCGTGACGTCCGGGATCTCATCCGGGACTCCGAACAACTTTCGGGTTACCGCATACTAATATCTCTATAACCCTAGCGTCACCGAACCTTAAGTGTGTAGACCCTACGGGTTCGGGAGACATGCAGACATGACCGAGATGACTCTCCGGTCAATAACCAATAGTGGGATCTGGATACCCATGTTGGCTCCCACATGTTCCACGATGATCTCATCGGATGAACCACGATGTCATGGACTTAATCAATCCCGTATACAATTCCCTTTGTCTAGCGGTACGATACTTGCCCGAGATTCGATCGTTGGTATCCCGATACCTTGTTCAATCTCATTACCGGCAAGTCTCTTTACTCGTTTCGTAACACATCATATCGTGATCAACTCCTTGATCACATTGTGCACATTATGATGATGTCCTACCGAGTGGGCCCAGAGATACCTCTCCGTTTACACGGAGTGACAAATCCCAGTCTCGATTCGTGCCAACCCAACAGACACTTTCGGAGATACCTGTAGTGTACCTTTATAGCCACCCAGTTACGTTGTGACATTTGGCACACCCAAAGCACTCCTACGGTATCCGGGAGTTGCACAATCTCATGGTCTAAGGAAATGATACTTGACATTAGAAAAGCTTTAGCATACGAACTACATGATCTTGTGCTAGGCTTAGGATTGGGTCTTTGTCCATCACATCATTCTCCTAATGATGTGATCCCGTTATCAATGACATCCAATGTCCATGGTCAGGAAACCGTAACCATCTATTGATCAACGAGCTAGTCAACTAGAGGCTTACTAGGGACATGGTGTTGTCTATGTATCCACACATGTATCTGAGTTTCCTATCAATACAATTCTAGCATGGATAATAAGCGATTATCATGAACAAGGAATTATAATAATAACTACTTATTATTGCCTCTAGGGCATATTTCCAACAAAAAGTAGAAATCAAGAAGGAGCATCAATTGTTGATGGTTGGTGAAACCACTAGTTTCAAGAAGGGCAAGGGCAAGAAGGGATACTTCATGAAACGGCAATTCAGCTGCTGCTCTAGTGAAGAAACCCAAGGTTGAACCCAAATCTGAGACTAAGTGCTTCTGTAATAAGGGGAACAGCCACTGAAGCAGAACCACCCTAGATACTTGGTAGATGAGAAGGCTGGCAAGGTCGACAGAAGTATATTGGATATGCATTATAATGTGTACTTTACTAGTACTCCTAGTAGCACCAGGGTATTAGATACCGGTTCGGTTGCTAAGTGTTAGTAACTCGAAATAAAAGCTATGGAATAAACGGAGACTAGCTAAAGGTGAGCTGACGATATGTGTTGGAAGTGTTTCCAATGTTGATATGATCAAGCATCGCACGCTCCCTCTACCATCGAGATTGGTGTTTGCGTTGAGAATAGACATGATTGGATTATGTCTATCGCAATACGGTTATTCATTTAAGGAGAATAATGGTTACTTTGTTTATTTGAATAATACCTTCAATGGTCTTGCACCTAAAATGAATGGTTTATTGAATCTCGATCGTGGTGATACACATGTTCATGCCAAAAGACATAAGATAGTAATGATAGTACCACCTACTTGTGGCACTGCCACGTAAGTCATATCGGTATAAAACGCATGAAGAAGCTCCATGTTGATGGATCTTTGGGCTCACTCGTTTTTGAAAAGTTTGAGACATGTGAACCATGTCTATTGGTGTATATGCATGAAGAAACTCCATGCAAATGGACCGTTTGAACTCACTTGATTTTGAATCACTTGAGACATACAAGTCATACCACATGGGCAAGATGACTGAAAGCCTCGGTTTCAGTAAAATGGAACTAGAAAGCAACTTGTTGGAAGTAATACATTTTGATGTGTGCAGTCCAATGAGTGTTGAGGCGTGTAGTGGATATCGTTATGTTCTTACTTCACAGATGATTTGAGTAGATGTTGAGTATATTTACTTGATGAATCACGAGTCTGAATTATTGAAAGGTTCAAGTGATTTCAGGGTGAAGTTGAAAGATCGTCGTGACAAAAGGATAAAATATCTATGATATGATCATAGAGATGAATATCTGAATTACGAGTTTGGCACAGAATTAAGACATTGTGGAAATTGTTTCACAACTAATACAGCCTGGAACACCATAGTGTGATGGTGTGTCCGAACATCATAACTGCACCCTATTGGATATGATGCATACCATGATGTCTCTTATCGAATTACCATGATAGTTTATGGGCTAGGCATTAGAGACAACCACATTCACTTTAAATAGGGCACCACGTAATTCCGATGAGATGACACCATATGAACTATGGTTTAGAGAAACCTAAGCTGTCATTTCATAAAAGTTTGGGGCTGCGACGCTTATGTGAAAAAGTTTCAGGCTGATAAGCTCGAAACCAAAGCGGATAAATGCATCTTCATAGGACACCCAAAACAGTTGGGTATACCTCCTGTCTCAGATCCGAAATCAATAAGGGATTGTTTCTGGAATCAGGTCCTTTCTCGAGGAAAAGTTTCTCTCGAAAGAATTGAGTGGGAGGATGGTGGAGACTTGATGAGGTTATTGAACCGTCACTTCAACTAGTGTATAGCAGGGCACAAAGAGTTGTTCCTGTGGCACCTACACCAATTGAAGTGGAAGCTTATGATATTGATCATGAGATTTCGGATCAAGTCACTCCCAAACCTCGTAGGACGACAAGGATGTGTACTACTTCAGAGTGGTACATAATCTTGTCTTGGAAGTCATGTTGCTAGACAACAATGAACCTACGAGCTATGGAGAAGCGATGGTGGGCCTGGATTCCAAAATGGCTTGAGGCCATATAATCCGAGACAGGATCCATATTTGAAAAACAAAGTGTAGACTTTGGAAGTACTACTTGATGGTCGTAAGGCTGTTAGGCACATATGGATTTTAAAAGGAAGACGGACAATGATGGTAAGTATCACCATTAAGAAAGCTCGACTTGTCGTTAAGATGATTTCCGACAAGTTCAAGGAGTTGACTATGATGAGACTTTCTCACTCGTAGCGATCCTAAGAGTCTGTTGGAATTATATTAGCGATTACTGCATCATTTATGAAATCTTGCAGATAGGATGTCAAAACATTGTTTCCTCGACGATTTTTTTGAGGAAAGGTTGTATGTGATACAACCGGAAGGTTTTGTCAATCCTGAAAGATGCTAATAAGTATGCAAAGCTCCAGCAATCCTTCTAGGGAATGGAGTAAGCATCTCGGAGTTGGAATGTATGCTTTGATGATGATCAAAGATTTTGGGTTTATACAAAGGTTATGAGAAACTTGTATTTCCAAAGAAGTGAGTGGGAACACTATAGAATTTCTGATGAATATATGTTGTTGACATATTGTTGATCAGAAATGACGTAGAATTTCTGGAAAGCATATAGGGTTATTTGGAAAGTGTTTTTCAATCGAAAGCCTGGATTAAGCTACTTGAACATTGAGCATCAAGATCTATAAGGATAGATCAAAACGCTTAATGGTACTTTCAAATGAGCACATACCTTGACATGATCTTGAAGGTGTTCAAGATGGATCAGTCAAAGAAGGAGTTCTTTCCTGAGTTGTAAGGTATGAAGTTAAGACTTAAAGCTCGACCACGGCAGAATAGAGAGAAAGGACGAAGGTCGTCCCCTATGCTTAAGACATAGGCCCTACAGTATGCTATGCTGTGTACCGCACCTGAAATGTGCCTTGCCATGAGTCAGTCAAGGGGTACAATAGTGATCCAAGAATGGATCACAAGACAGCGGTCAAAGTTATCCTTAGTAACTAGTGGACTAAGGAATTTTCTCGATTATGGAGGTGGCAAAAGAGTTCATCATAAAGGGTTACGCCGATGCAAACTTTGACACTAATCCAGATTATTCTGAGTAGTAAACTGGATTCATATAGTAGAACAGTTATTTGTAATAGCTCCAAATAGAACGTGGTAGCTGCATCTAGGAGATGACATAGAGATTTGTAAAGCACACACGGATCTGAAAGATTCAGACCCGTTGACTATAACATCTCTCACAAGCATAACATGATCAAACCCAGAACTCATCGAGTGTTAATCACATGGTAATGTGAACTAGATTATTGACTCTAGTAAACTCTTTGGGTGTTAGTCACATGGGGATGTGACCTTGAGTGTTAATCATATATCGATGTGAACTGGATTATTGACTCTAGTGCAAGTGGGAGACTGTTGGAAATATGCCCTAGAGGCAATAATAAATTGGTTATTATTATATTTCCTTGTTCATGATAATCGTTTATTATCCATGCTAGAATTGTATTGATAGGAAACTCAGATACATGTGTGGATACATAGACAACATTATGTCCCTAGTAAGCCTCTAGTTGACTAGCTTGTTGATCAATAGATGGTTACGGTTTCCTAACCATGGACATTGGATGTCATTGATAACGGGATCACATCATTAGGAGAATGATGTGATGGACAAGACCCAATCCTAAGCCTAGCACAAAGATCGTGTAGTTCGTATGCTGAAGCTTTTCTAATGTCAAGTATCATTTCCTTAGACCATGAGATTGTTCAACTCCCGGATACCGTAGGAATGCTTTGGGTGTTCCAAACGTCACAACGTAACTGGGTGGCTATAAAGGTGCACTACGGGTATCTCCGAAAGTGTCTGTTGGGTTGGCACGAATCGAGACTGGGATTTGTCACTCCATGTGATGGAGAGGTATCTCTGGGCCCACTCGGTAGGACATCATCATAATGTGCACAATGTGATCAAGTAGTTGATCACGGGATGATGTGTTATGGAACGAGTAAAGATACTTGACGGTAACGAGATTGAACTGGTATCGGGATACCGACGATCGAATCTCGGGCAAGTATCGTACCGATAGACAAAGGGAATTGTATACGGGATTGATTAAGTCCTTGACATCGTGGATCATCCGATGAGATCATCGTGGAGCATGTGGGAGCCAACATGGGTATCCATATCCCGCTGTTGGTTATTGACTGGAGAACGTCTCGGTCATGTCTGCATGGTTCCCGAACCCGTAGGGTCTACACACTTAAGGTTCGATGACGCTAGGGTTATAAAGGAAGTTTGTATGTGGTTACCGAATGTTGTTCGGAGTCCCGGATGAGATCCCGGACGTCACGAGGAGTTCCGGAATGGTCCGGAGGTAAAGATTTATATATAGGAAGTCCTGTTTTGGTCACCGGAAAAGTTTCGGGTTTTATCGGTAACGTACCGGGACCACCGGGAGGGTCCCGGGGGTCCACCAAGTGGGGCCACAAGCCCCGGAGGGCTGCATGGGCCAAGTGTGGGAGGGGACCAGCCCCAGGTGGGCTGGTGCGCCCCGCCACCAAGGCCCAAGGCGCAAGGAAGAGGGGAAGGGGGCAAACCCTAGGGAAGATGGGCCCTAAGGCCCACCCTGGTGCGCCTCCCCTCTCCCCTCCCCTTGGCCGCCCCTAGATGGGATCTAGGGGGCTGCCGCCACCCCTAGGGAGGGAACCCTAGGTGGGGGCGCAGCCCCTCCCCTCCCCCTATATATATTTGAGGTTTGGGCTGCCCAATACACATGAGTTCATCTCCTTCTTGGCGCAGCCCTACCCCTCTCCCTCCTCGTCTCTTGCGGTGCTTGGCGTAGCACTGCTGGAGTACCGCACTCCTCCACCACCACCACGCCGTTGTGCTGCTGCTGGATGGAGTCTTCCTCAACCTCTCCCTCTCTCCTTGCTGGATCAAGGCATGGGAGACGTCACCGGGCTGTACGTGTGTTGAACGCGGAGGTGTCGTCCGTTCGGCGCTAGGATCTCCGGTGATTTGGATCACGACGAGTACGACTCCATCAACCCCGTTCTCTTGAACGCTTCCGCTTAGCGATCTACAAGGGTATGTAGATGCACTCTCCTCCCCCTCGTTGCTGGTTTCTCCATAGATAGATCTTGGTGACACGTAGGAAAATTTTGAATTTCTGCTACGTTCACCAACATTGTTCACACCCCAAAGTTGGGTCTATGGTACCCCAAGGATGCTAAGTTTGATCTCATTGGGTACACGGATGCGGATTGGGCTGGCGACAAAGTGGATCGTAAGTCCACCTCCGGCGCATGTCAGTTTCTTGGACGCTCCTTGGTAAGTTGGTCCTCGAAGAAACAAAATTGTGTTGCCCTCTCCACCGTAGAAGCTGAATACACTGCAACCGCCAGTTGTGCCACTCAATTACTATGGATGAGGCAAACTTTGAAGGATTACGGTATCGCCTATAGACATGTGCCTCTTCTATGTGATAATGAAAGTGCCATCAATATTGCCGAGAATCCCAAAGATCATACCCGCACCAAGCATATTGATATTAGGTATCACTTCTTGAGAGATCATGTGGAAAAGGGTGATATTGACATTGCTCATGTTGGGACAGATATGCAACTTGCAGATATTTTCACCAAACCATTGGACGAAGCAAGGTTTTGTCAACTTAGTCGTGAACTTGGTATCTTGGAGCTTGACAATATTATGTGAAATCTAGTACCCATTCATGCATGAACTTAATGTCTTGTCTTGATGTAGGCATATATTTAGGGGGAGACATTCAATTCATTAGTATTCTCACCCTACATAATGCATAAATAGAACAAACACTCTCAAAGTTAACATGGCTCGAACTATGGTGCTTTAACATGATGGAGTCGAGAATATATGCCCAAAGTCTACATCTTTGCGGTACTATATTCCATATGCTCAAACATGGTGACCTCGGTCACCGCTTGTGCATTGCTTATGTGGACCTTTCATTACTTATTTTGGTTGGGTTGTTATTACATCTTAGTATGGCCTTATATTACTCAGGTCCCCCCCCCATAATTCTCTAAAAACTCCTTGGCGGAGTCTATATCAAATCATATTTGTTGGCTCCTTTCAAATATCTACCCTGCTGGTCTTGTTGTCCAGTGGCCGGACATCCGGCTCCTAAGCCGGACATCCGGACCCTAGAGCAAATCCTTCTCAGCTCAAACTACAATCGTGCACTTTCAGTGGCCGGACATCCGGGCTCTAGCCGGACATCCGGGCCTTGAACATATTGCTATTTGAATATCTAGTGTCTTGGTATTTCTTACCTAAGCCTATACATCTCTCTCTATGAACTCTTTGGCTCCCTCTCATCGGGACCTATTATTATCCATTTTAGTTGCTCGCTGGCAAGGCTCAACCGACTCCGATGAACATGCTCGGCCTAAGAAGAAGAAGACCACTACCAAGAAGAAGAAGCGGGCACCGTCCACAAGTCCGTCGGCCTCGGATCCGGATGATGCGGACTATGTTGGGGAGGAAGAGGATGACATTGCACCGAGATATTCTATTGGGCAGTCCAAGCCTGGTACTAGGAGGGCATTGGTGCCTCAAGTACGTGGTGGTGCCATGCCTGTTGTCCATGGTCGTCGCATCTCCATGGAGCTTCCTGACAGTGGGGACCCCCCCACTCACGACTTCACAACTGTGGGGGCGGGTCAATATCTCTTGTGTTCCATCGGGATGTCAATCAATATGAGATGGTGGCTAATGCCGAGGATCCTCGGTTCCGTACTCGTATGCAGCAGGATCTCTATTCCACTTTCTTCCATGGGCGAGGACTTGCTCCTCACAAATTCGTGGATCTCAAATTCCTGCATGACCATCCTGCCATGTTCCCTAACAACCCGGTCAAGATCATTGATGATATGACTCTAGGTCCTGCAATGACCTTCACGTGTGATTGGAATGAAGCTGCCATTCTTCAGTTCTACACCACCTGTTTCTTTGGTCCCGACAACACTCTCACATGGAGGACCGATGACACTACACTGAGTATCACCTATGATCGGTTTGTTCAGATTTTGGGCCTCTCTGGAGTTGTACATTGCATTCACAGTATGGATCCAGAGTATAAGCCCAAAGGGTTTGATTCTTGCTTGCCTCTTGTGAAGCCTCCCGTTCAGCTCACTGACAAGGAACATGGATATCCACTCAATGAGGTCTCCATCTTTCGTGCTCCTTACTACATCCTCTATCAGTGTGTGCTTCGCACCCTCTATCCTAAGAAGGGAGATCGGTCAAGAGCTCGTAACTACTATATTGATCTGATGGTACGTATGCATGATTCACCTACTGAGCCTCTTGACACCGCTCACTATATCTGGCATGAGATTCGTCTCGCCAGCTTCATTCAGACGCATCAATTCCCATATGCTCCATTCATTCAGGCCATCATTGATCACACTGCTCCGTTTGAGGTTGTGAAGACCGTTGGGTATTCCATTTGGACGTCGCCCGTTCACATGCGTGTTGCTGCTACTGTACCGGCTACTGCTCTCGACCACTTAGGAAGCCTACTGGTGGGTCTAGGCCCACTGCTTCCTATGTGCCTTCTTCCTCGTTTGCTCCTCGGGGACGTCTTGCCTCTTTCTTCGGCAAGGCTCAGTCTGCTATCATGAAGGCAATCACTTTTAGCTGTCAGCAGAATCATGATGTTCAGAAGCGCGTTATCATCTCCAAGAATCAGCTCAAGCAGCGCTTCCGTGACCATGGGAGTCCCGTGAGCGATGATGATCCTCTTCCCGGGGCTCCATCCTTGTCCACTTTCGGATTTCCATCTCGTGATGAGTACCCCGAGTTCTTTGATGATGATGATGACATCCGCCAGGAGTGATAGAGTCCGTTTAGTTCTTCACCCCTTTTTACTTGTTGCTGTCAAAGGGGGAGAAGTAGTATCTTAGTATCTTAGGTCATGCTATGTTATGTTGTCTAGTTGTGTTAACTACTACTTGTTATGTTGCTACCTATGGTACTTATTCGTGTGAGACTATGATCTTATCTTGTGGTTGTGAAATGTTGGTTTCATATGTGCATGTCTCTCACATTTATATCTCTGACTATGATCTTATCTTGTGGCTATTAGATGTTGGTTTCATATGTGCATGTCTCTCACATTTATATATCTTTGAGGTACATATGGTACCATACGAAGATTGTGTTGTACATCCTAACATATTCATCCCATGCACACATTGAGGGGGGGCTAAAACCAAATAGAAACATATACTTATTTTGTACTTTTGCTCTCATGATTGTCAATGCTAAGATTATTTATTGCATCTATGATACTACATGTATGGTTGTCATCAACAAACAAAAAGGGGGAGATTGAAAGAGCAATCATGCCCTTACATCATGTTTTGATGTTGATGACAATATACATGTAGGGGACTAACAATGGTTGTCAAGTAAATCTCACGTGTTAGTCCCCGGTTCATCGAAGTGTGTGGATCAAGAGCATACAAAGTGATTTTACTCAAGGATGAAGCATAAAAATTAATTTCATATTTGTTTTCTTGAGTATAGGATCCTGCACTATTAAGAGGGGATCGATAGGGTTAGTTAAAGGCTTGCTCTTGCCACAAACCTCCTTAACATACATGCACATGCTAAAACCTTCATGTTTCTGCCTCTTGGCTGCCGGATGTCCGGGCTTCAAGCCGTATGTCCGGGCCTCACGCCGGATATCCGGCCTTCTTGTCGGATATCCGGGCCTAGCCATCCAGAGAGCACTTTTGTGCTGTGCTGCATGCCGGATGTCCGGGTTACACCCCGGATGTCCGGGCCTTCCTGATACGTCGGATGTCCGGGCCCCATCCCGGATGTCCGGCCTCTACTACCCATGGAAAAGCTGAGGTTCTGTAACCTTTTAGTGATCGCTCCGGATGTCTGGCCATCTGCCGGATATCCGGGCCCTCCTGATATGCCGGATGTCCGGGCTTGGCCCCCGGATGTCCGGGCCCTCTGTTTTCTGTTATGTTTCTGTTTCTCGTACCATTGCCAGGCCGGATGTCCGGCCCCTAGCCCGGATGTCCGGCCTGCTCATCCACTTACACTACAACGGCCATATTTGTGCTCACACTATATATAGCCCTCCCCCCACGGGATAAGGTGGACCATTCACTTTGAACAAACCCTAGAACACATTTCACTCTCTCTCTCTCACTCACTCCTCTACACCAAATCTTAGATCCCCAAGGGATTTGAGAGCATTTGAGAGGAGTTGTTCGATCAAGTGATAGATCCACTCCTTCCCCTTCTTTGCACCAAAGGAATTCGTGATTTGAGCAAGTCTTGAGCTTTTCCCCATCGTTCTTGTTACTCTTGAAGGTTAGAGACTCCTTAGGCGGTAGGAGTCTTTCAGAGAGGAATCGGCCCTTGTGATTACCCCTGGAAAAGTTTGTGAGGGTTTGGAGACCACCCCTAGGTCTACCACTAGTGGTTGAGAAACGCCTTCGTGGTGTTGTCTCAAAGGGAGAATAGGCTGAGCCTTCGTGGCGTTGGTGTGCCTTCGTGGTAACATCCACCTCTCTAACGGTGACATAGCTTCCCTCCAAGGAAGTGAACATCGGCATACATCCTCGTCTCCTGGAGTTACGGTTATCCCTAACCCTAACTCTCTACTTGTGGTTACTTGTCTCTTAGCTCTTACTCATTTCATATTGTGCTTGCTTACTTACATACTTGTGATACTTGTTATCTTGCTTAGCCCTTAGCATCACACTTGCAATTGTTAGGCTCACTTTCATATTCCGCATTATTGCCTAAAATTGCTAAGTACTAATTAAAACTTGTTATTGTACCTATTCACCCCCCTCTAGGTCCATCTGGCCCTTTCACTACTGCTAAACGTATAGTAAGATATGTCAAGAACACTTTGGGTGTTGGCTTAAACTTCAACAGATCACCCTCTACTCTTGTTAGTGCCTTCTCTGACTCTGATTGGGCAGGATGTCTGGATGACAGAAGATCAACCGGTGGGTTTGCAGTTTTCTTTGGACCTAATTTGATATCATGGTGTGCACGAAAGCAGGCTATTGTCTCTAGGTCAAGCACAGAGGCAGAATACAACGCATTAGTAAATGCTACAGCAGAAATCATATGGGTTCAATCTATGTTAAAGGAGTTTGGTGTAAAAGTCAAACAAGCTCCATGTGTATGGTGTGACAATCTTGGTGCGACCTACTTATCTGCAAATCCAGTCTTCCATGCCAGAACAAAGCATATTGAAATTGATTTTCATTTTGTCAGAGAAAGAGTTGCTCAGAAGAAACTTGATATTCGGTTTATACATTCCCAGGATCAACTAGCCGATGGATTCACCAAGGCTTTGCCTGTACGGAGTTCATATCTAATCTCAACTTAACCAAGTTGTGATTAAGGGAGCGTGTTAAACCAGGTGCATTGTGACGCCCGGATAATCAAGCTATAGTAAACTCTGCTAATGATGCCACGTCACCTCCGTTACTGTTGCTAATCCCTCGTTAGTTCAAGAACCGATTCAAAATTGAAATTCCAAATATGGCATACAACAAAAGTTTTCACACAATAAAACAAAAATGTTTGGTTTGTGCCAAATAATTCATAAGTAATATTGATGGATAAACCAAGTCTTTATAAAGAGTTTAAATGCACTTCACTAAATAAAACAGTAGCAAAACAATTATTTGAATGCTTTTAAATTAATAAACAAATTTTAAACTAGTTTATGTAGTCACCAAACTTTTTAAGGCCGTGGGTTATTCAGAGACATAATTTAGGAGCTATTGTCATATTTTACAAAACTAAAGAAATTAAAAGTAAAATAAAACAGAAAAGGAAAAATAAATGAAAGAAAATACAAAACAGAAACAGAAAATAAAATAAGAGGAGAACCCCCCCTTTTCGGCCACGGCCCAGCTGGCCTCTGGGCCAATCAGGCCGACAAGGCCGGCCCACCCCGGCGCCCTACTAGGTCACCCCGACCCCCCACCGAACCGAACCCTAGTCCCCAACCGCCCCACTCCCCCACGTCTCTCTCTCGTTCTCCCCCCCCCCACCCTCGCTGGACCTGGATCGAGCCCGATCCCCTCGCTCCACACGCGCCGCCGCACAATCGTGCTCGCGCAGGGCAGCATCCCACCCCGCCTAGTGCGCCTCCTACCTCCCGCCAGCGACCTCGCCAACCTCCTGTGCCACATCGCGCACCGGATGCCCTTCCCGAAGACCAGCTGCCTCCGTCACGCACCATCGCCCGACGCTGCTGTCTCGTCGTCGACCACCGCCGGCCCGAGCTCCGGCGCCGCCCCGAGCCGGCTATAGCACATCTACAGGACTATGTGAGCCCCCCTTCCCTTCCCCTCTTCTTCCTTGGTGGATCCGCCGTCGCGTCTGCATGCGCACACTCGCCGCCCGTGCCGTTCCCGCTCCCTGCACACCGCGCTAGACCGCGCCCGCGCCCGACGTCGTCGGTGTCCTCTGCTGCACCCGCGTGTCGCCTGCGCCCCAGACCTCCCCTGACTCGCACTTCCCCCGCAGTCCCGTGCCCTCGCCACGGCTCGCGCGCGCCCCCGCCGGCGTCCTTTGCCTCCATCGCGCCACGGCCGTGCCGCACCTTGCGCCTGCTTGTAGCGTGCCTCGTGCGCCTCTCCCCCCTGCTCACTGCTACTCCGGTGCGGTCTGCCCGCGCAGCTGCCCGGTCCGGCCCTGACCGCGCACCTGCGTCCGACGACCCAACCACGGCACCCCTCACCTTGCGCCCCACCTCGTCGCCTCACCGCTCCACCAGCGGCGCTGCAACTCCGGCGCGCCGTCCTCACCTCCCCGTGTTGCCACGCCACGCCCCGCCGCCGACCTCGCAGTGCTCTGTTGGGCGCCCGCAATGGCGCCCGTTCGCCCGCTAACCCAGCGCTCGCATGCTCGTGCCCGTTAAGGCCCTTTGGGGCCAATGACAAGGGGCCCCACCCCCCAAAAACGTTTTATAAAAAGAAAAGGAGATAGAAAAATAATAGTAATAACAATACATTTAATTAATTAATTAACTAACTAACTAAATTAATTAAGTTAATTAATCCTATTTAATTAATCTAATTAACATGTTAGTTTGATTAAACAGTAATTAGTTTAACTTAAACCCTAATTAACTTGTTAGTCTATGACGAATGGGACCCAAATGTCAGTTGACCAGTCAACGCCTCTGTTGACTGCTGACGTCATGCTGACGTCAGCGTGCACTGTTCTGGATAATGTTGAATTTAAATAATTAAATAAATCTTAAAAATGAATTAAATCTTTTAAAATTAATATAAAATAAACCGTAGCTCGGATGGAAAAACTTTGTACATGAAAATTGCTCAGAACGACGAGATGAATCCAGATACGCAGCCCGTCCGTCCGCCACGAATCCCTAGCATAGTGAACCCGCAACTTTCCCCCTCCGGTTCATCTGTTCGAAAACGCGAAACACTGGGGATACTTTCCCGGATGTTTCCCCCTTTCGCCGGTATCACCTACTACCGCGTTAGGGCACACCTAGCACCGCGTATTGCCATGTTACGCTTTGTGATGCTTTGATTACTCTATTATTTATTGTGTTCCCCTTCCGTTACTTCTTTCCGATAGACCCCGAGACTGCCGGCGACCCCCAGTTTGACTACGGTGTTGATGACCCCTCCTTGCCAGAGCAACCAGGCAAGCCCCCCTCTTGATCACCAGATATCGCCTATTCTCGTCTATACTGCTTGCATTAGATTAGTGTAGCATGTTACTGCTTTCCGTTAATCCTGTTCTGATGCATAGCCTGTCATTGTTGCTACAGTCATTGATACCCTACCCGCAATCCTAAATGCTTAGTATAGGATGCTAGTTTATCATCATTGACCCTACATTCTTGTCAGTCTGCCTTGCTATACTATTGGGTCGTGATCACTCGGGAGGTGATCACGGGTATATACTATACATACATACATACTATACAGATGGTGACTAAAGTCGGGTCAGCTTGATGAGTACCCGCAAGTGATTCTGATGAGGGGGCTGAAAGGACAGGTGGCTCCATCCTGGTAGAGGTGGGCCTGGGTTCCCGACGGCCCCTGACTGTTACTTTGTGGCGGAGCGGCAGGGCAGGTTGAGACCACCTAGGAGACATGTGGGCCTGGCCCTGGTCGGCGTTCGCGGATACTTAACACGCTTAACGAGATCTTGGTATTTGATCTGAGTCTGGCCATTTGGTCTATACGCACTAACCATCTACGTGGGAGTAGTTATGGGTATCCCGGCGTCGTGGTATCAGCCGAAGCACTTCAGACGTCAACGACGGAGCGGCGCGCGCCGGATTGGACTGGAACGCCTGCTAGGCTAGGTCTGCTTCCGGTCGCCCTCGTAACGTGCAGGTGTGCTATGGGCGATGGGCCCAGACCCCTGTGCGCTTAGGTTTAGACCGGCGTGCTGGCCTCTCTGTTGTGCCTAGGTGGGGCTGCGACGTGTTGATCTTCCGAGGCCGGGCATGACCCAGGAAAGTGTGTCCAGCCAAATGGGATCAAGCGTGTTGGGTTATGTGGTGCACCCCTGCAGGAAAGTTAATCTATTCGAATAGCCGTGATCTTCGGTAACAGGACGACTTGGAGTTGTACCTTGACCTTATGACAACTAGAACCGGATACTTAATAAAACACACCCTTCCAAGTTCCATAGACAACCCGGTGATCGCTTTTCCACAGGGCGACGAGGGAGGATCGCCGGGTAGGATTATGCTATGCGATGCTACTGGAGATGCTACTGGAGATGCTACTGGAGATGCTACTTGGAGGACTTCAATCTACTCTCTTCTACATGCTGCGAGACGGAGGCTGCCAGAAGCATAGTCTTCGATAGGACTAGCTATCCCCCTCTTATTCTGGCATTCTGCAGTTCAGTCCACCGATATGGCCTCCTTACACATATACCCATGCATATGTAGTGTAGTTCCTTGCTTGCGAGTACTTTGGATGAGTACTCACGGTTGCTTTCTCCCCCCTTTTTCTCCTTTCCTTTCTTTCTGGTTGTCGCAACCAGATGCTGGAGTCCAGGAGCCAGACGCCACCGTCGATGATGACTCCTACTACACCGGAGGTGCCTACTGCTACGCGCAGCCCGCTGACGACGACCAAGAGTAGTTAGGAGGATCCCAGGCAGGAGGCATGCGCCTCTTTCGATCTGTATCCCAGTTTGTGCTAGCCATCTTATGGCAACTTGTTTAACTTATGTCTGTACTCAGATATTGTTGCTTCCGCTGACTCGTCTATGATCGAGCACTTGTATTCGAGCCCTCGAGGCCCCTGGCTTGTATTATGATGCTTGTATGACTTATTTATGTTTTAGAGTTGTGTTGTGATATCTTCCCGTGAGTCCCTGATCTTGATCGTACACATTTGCGTGCATGATTAGTGTAGGATTGAATCGGGGGCGTCACATGCATGTACTCTGTCACGTACGGTTCAGGTAGAGGAGGATATTTGCTTGCACATGAGATAAGTTCAGGAGGTAGTTTAGGCTAGATCGTCTTGTTGTAACTAAACCTATCTCCTCCTCTTTCTTTCTCTCCAAGATGTATCTCCTCTCAACCGAATCATGTATGCGCTGTCAGGGTTATTGCGCCCCTGCTATATAACATGCAACATGTCGCCCAAGCTAGGGTAAGACGTTTCTGCCAGTCGCACATGTGGTAGTATGTAGCCGAGGGGAGAAAGGTATATAAATGTTACTGTGGTTTATTCAGTAGTTGATTTAACCAGCTCATATGTATCATTGTTTGTTCTGATTCAATTGGTGGACAAAATTAGCATGGTTGGACGAAACAAAAATCCGAGAGAAAAAATGCTAATAACTACAAATAGAAAAGAAATAACTATAGACTTGCAATTTAATTTTAGTAGAGATCATCTACAGCATGAATGCTACTTCTAATGAGGGTCACACAGGCCAGCGGTGGGGTGGACTGGGCATGCTTCTTTTTCTTGAACCTGTTTAGCCATCATGGTTGTTCATTTGTTTGGATTTCAATATGCTGAGAGCTGGGAGGTTTGGCTCTAGCAAATGTTTGATACGTTAGATTACTGGTCTGAAACTCTGAATAATAAGTAGCTAAGCAGGTGGTGCCAATGCTGATATTTGTTGTTTCTTTAGCTGTTCGGCCACAGATGCCTTGCAATCTGGAAGAGTTTGCACTACCACATATATAGGCAGGTATGAGTTTCTAGAAAGCATCTGTAGGTCAGTCATCTAGCAACAGAAATGTAAGTTTGCGGGTTTTTTAGGATGATAGCCTTCTTTCTTATGGGGGACTAAGCCCATTCATCTAGTACATCAGTAGCATTTAATTTTTCCTTAATGACTACCCCCAACAGTAAGAGACATATCAACTATTTCTTCTGCAAGGAGAACATTATAAGGGTTAATGTCATCATACCTTTGATCTTCTTACTTATGCATCTCCAGATTCCTCTGAATCTTGAGAGGCTTGGCCTTCTCCATGATATGAAGAGACCTGGTAATTCTCGAGCTTTCTCTCGCTGCTTGAAGAGGACCCCAATCATATTTCTTCCTAGCATATTATTCTCTTTAGGCTCATTCTCCAGCCCATCTTGCCTATCTGTCCTATCACTGACCTCCAAGATCTTGAAGTCAGGCATAGTATCATCAGGGAGGTCAAGCTAGGGTTGCTAATAAATACTACACTTGCCTTCATGCATTCTTGTAGCATCAATGCCACCCCCCTCAAAACCTCCCTTCTTCAGACCCCTCCACTGAATAATGCAACTCGGCATAGCAAAATGTCGTAACCTCACCACAAGTATCTCACTACGTAAAACACTATTTTGAAATTTTGGAACACACTTTAATTTGTGAACATTTATTCAAATTCATAAATGGTTTTTCAAATGTGTGATTTAAGAAAAAATGATCTTTTTATAAATACATGAATATTTTTTCATCTTTGTGAACAGTTTTAAAATTTACAAAACTTTTTCTATCCGTGAACATTTTAAAAAATTGTGATCATATTTAGAAAACAATGACTTTTTTAAAAGTCATGAAAAAATAAATTTCATGAATATTTTCAAATTTATTATTATTTTTTAAGTTTATGAACTTTTAAAAAATTTGTTAACATTTAAAAATTCAACTTGACCGGCAGAGTACACACATAGTGCTACATTTAACATGGCCCATGATATAGTGCATGTTTACTCAAAAGCATATGTATTACTCCCTTCGTCCCATAATATAATAGCGTTTTTGACACTAGGAGTATCTATTAACGGTCGAGAAACACCGTGGACTAAGCATAACTTGGGAGGTCCTATTTTTCAATCTTTGCGACAAAAAGTCGACCTTTCGCATAGGGAGCAAGCGACTCGGCCGACCCACAAGCTTTTGCGGTACTGTAAACCTAAAAGAGTGAAATTCATTAAAAAGAGCATGAAGATTTTTTTTCATATTCCTGAACAGTTCGAAAATTCACAAACCTTTTCTAAATCCGTGAACAGTTTTGAAAATTGTGATCATATTTAGAAAACAACGAACATTTAAAATTCGTGAATATTTTTTCATATTCATGATTAAGTTTTAAATTTATTATTATTGTTTAAAGATTAATATTCCCCAATATTTTTAAAATAGATATTATAGAAAAACATATCAAAATGAAAAAAAATCCAATTTAACCAGCAGAGTACAAACATAGTGCTACATGACCCACAATTTAGTTCGTGTTTACTCAAAAGCGTATGTATTATGCTAACGGTCGAGAAAAACTGCGGACTAACCATAACTTGGGAGGTCCTACCTTTCGCATAGGCAGCAAGCGACTCGGCCGGCTCACAAATATTTTTGGAACTGTAGCACTAAAACAGTGAAATTAAAAACAAAACATGAAGATTTTTACATATTCATGAAAAAACTTCACAACCTATTTTAATCCGCGAATATTTTTAAATTCGGTGATCATATTCAAAATACGATGAACATTTTTGTAACTCATGAACTTTTTTAAAAAATTGTGAATATTTGTTCATATTGATGAATAAATTTTAATTTATTTTTAATTCATGAGCGTTATAAAAAATGTGTTAACATTTTAGAAATTCAAAAATAAATGAAATTTCTTAATATTGTTTTATGGAGAAACCGATTGAAATGAAACAAATCAAATTAACCAGCAGACTACACATATAGTGCTACATGGCCCAGGGGGTAGTGCGTGCTTAACCAGCTCATATGTATATCCCTGTTGTTCTGATTCATTTGGTGGACAAAATTAGCATGGTTTGACCAAACAAAAAACCGAGAGAAAAAAATGCTAATAACTACAAATAGAAAAGAAACAAGTATAGACTTGCAATTTAATTTTAGTAGAGATCATCTACACAAGAATGCTTTGCTCTGGGTTTTCGGGTGCGATCTTGACTAATCCATTCTGAACTTCTAATAAGGGCCACACTGGCCAGCGGTGGGGTGGAACAGGAATGCTTCTTTTTTTCTTGAACCTGTTAATTCAGCATAGTTGTTCATTTGTTTGAATTTCAAGGCTCTAGCAGGTGTTTGGAATGTTAGATTACTGGTCTGAAACATTCAATAATAAATGGCTAAATATGTGGTGCCAATGCTGATATTTGTTGTTTCTTTAGCTGTTCGGCCATAGATGTCTTGCAATCTGGAAGATTTTGCACTACCACATATATAGGCAGGTATGAGCTTCTAGAAAGCATTTGTAGGTCAGTCATCTAGCAACAGAAACATAAGTTTGCGTTTTTTTAGGATGATAGCCTTCTTCCTTATGGGGGAGTAAGCCCATTCATCTAGTACATCAGTAGCATTTAATTTTTCTTTAGTGACTATCCCCAAAAGTAAGAGACATATCAACTATTTCTTCTGCAAGGAGAACATTAAAAGGGTTGCTTTTTTTTTGCGGGTGAAAAGGGTTACTGACATCATACCTTTGATCTTCTTACTTATGCACCTCCAGATTCCTCTGCATCTTAAGAAGCTTGGCTTCTCCATGATATGATGAGACCTAGTAATTCTTGAGTTTTCTCTCGCAGCTTGAACAGGACCCCCAATCATATTTCTTCCAAGCATCCTTTTCTGTATGCTCATTGTCCAGCCCCTCTTGCCTATCTGTCCTATCTGCATAATATCATCAGGGAGGTCAATCTGGGGTTGCTAATCAATACTACCCTTGTCTTCATGCATTCTTGTAGCATCAATGTCTCCCTCCTCGAAATGTCCTTCTTCAGACCCTTCCATTGTGGTTGCAACTCAGTAGAGCAAAACATAGTAACCTCACCACGAGTATCTTCACTAGGTAAAACACTATTTTGAAAATTGGGAACACACTTAAATTCGTGGACATTTATTCAAATTCATAAATGGTTTTTCAAATGTGTGATTTTAATAAAACATGAACTTGTTTAAAATCTATAAAGATTTTTTTCATATCCATGAACAGTTTTAAAATACACAAACCTTTTTTAAAATCTGCAAAAAAAAATTGTCATCATATCTTAAAAACAATGAACAAATTTAAAACCCATGAACATTTTAAAATTCATGAATTTTATTTCATATTCATCAATAATTTTCAGATATATTATAATTGTTTAAATTCATGAACGTCTTTAAAAAAATTAACATTAAAAAAATCAGCTTAACCGGAAGAGTACACACATACATGGCTGAATATAGTGCGTATTTACTCTAAAGCATATGTGTCATCTATTAACGGTCGAGAAAAATTGTCGACTAAGCATAACAAGGGTGGTCCTATTTGTTGTCGACCTTTCGCATTGGGAGCAAGCAACTGTTTTGGCCCACAAGCAAGTTTGCGGTACTGTCGCACTAAAACAGTGAAATTCATATAAAAACATGAAGATTTCTTCATATTCAAGAACTATTTTAAAGTTCACAAACCTTTTTTAATACACATTAATTTTAAAAATATCATACTTAGAAAATAATGAACATATTTTTCATATTCATGCATAAGTTTTAAATTTATTATTATTATTTAAATTCATGAACGTTCTTAAATTTGTTACTGTAAATTTTTCTGAAATTCTTACAAAAAGAAATTCCTAAATATTTTTTCAAATAATTTTAATAGAAAATCCAATCAAAATAAAAATTGAACTTAACAGGTAGAGTACACACATAGTGTTACATGGGTCACGACATAGTGCGTGTTTACTCAATAGCATATGTATTATATTTATTAACGGTCAATTTCGGACCGAAATCACTAATTGAGGAGTGCTCTTTCCAAAAATCACTTCCATCTCCTCAGGTTGCGACAAGTCGTGCGCTGCATGCGCATCACTTGTCGCAATTTAGGAGTTTTCTCTTTTTTTCGTAGATCCTTTATTCAAAATGTTTTATCTCTTAAATCATGCGTCCAAAACTCAAACCATTTTCACCGTTGGATTCCTCGCGTCAGGATCTTCAAAATTAGATCCAATGTTGATAGGTTTTGACAAACTTTTTCCACGGAAAAACTACACCAGGAGCATGTTTTTTTCTTTCCGAAAACCGTTTCCGAACCGTGCTTTTTGCGGAAGGAGAAAAAGAGAGAAAACATGTTTTTTTTTCATTTTCGAGAGGAACAGCCTTGCCTCTCGTGGAAGCAAAACCGCGTCCTCACGGAAGTAATAAAAAAAGAAAAACACATTTTTTTCGTTTCCGAGAGGCATTTCGTTACCGGCCGTACCTCTCGTGAAAGCAATTATGTGTCTTCAATGAAAGCAAAACTGTGCATGGCAGAAAAAAGGATAAAACGTATTTTTTCTCATTTCCGAGAGGCACGGCAGTGCCACTCACGAAAGCATAACCGTACCTCTCACAGAAGCAAAAAAAACATGTCTTCCGTGCAAAAAAAAAACTTTTCTCAAAAACTTTTTATCGAAAAGCTAAAAGAGACAGGTGGAAAAGCAAAAAACCCGTGCAGAAAAAAAATCGAAGGGAGTGTGCACAGTGCGCCAAGTGGCGTGCTCTCAGCCCACCGCAAGTGACCCTCGTGGAGCTTCCCGATAGTGTGCTCCTCAATTAGCTGCTCTCACTCAGACTGAGCATAACTCAGGAAGTTACTAGCCATGGGAGCCCATTTGCTTTCGTGACTAAAATGCACCTCAACACTTTTAAGAACTAACAGCAGCGGCAATTATGAACAATTTTTCAAATTGCGAACAATTTTTTTCTAAAAAGTGAATAATTTTTTAAATGCTAGCACTTTCAAATTTGTGAACACATTGTTTGAATCTGTCAACAATTTATGATGAATAATTTTTGAAAAGTGAACACTTTTTAAATATGTCATCATTTATTGAAAACAGTAACATTTATTCAAACTCCCAAACAAAGTATAAAAAGGGGAACATTTACGAAATTCTGAGAAATTGTTTAAAACGTTAAAAATTCTAAAATTCCCAAAGAAATTTGGATTTTTTGAACAAAATTTGAAAACGAGAACAATTTTTAAAAACACATACATTTTTTACATTCCAAAACTTTCTTGAAAATGCGAAAATAATTGTATTCATGAACAAATTTTTAGTATGGGATTTTTATATAAAAATACAAACATTTTTAAAAATTCTGAAACCTTTTGAAAAATAGCTTTATTTTTCGTATAATAGAAAAAATATTTGAAATCTCAAACACTTTTTGAAAAAGAAAAATAAACATCAAATAAAAAAAGACAAAAAATTAGAAAAACTATTAATAACTTAGTTCAACAACCTTGTTGGAGGTTCCCGTAACCGATCAGAAGGTTCCAAAATACGGATAATGCAGTCCTTTTTGCGGGCGATAATGTAGTCATTTCGCTACCTTCGGAATGGGCATTTCGCTACCTGTGGAATGGGCTGGTTCATTTTATATTGCTAACTTTTTTTTCGAGAGTATGCCTAGGTGTACCATAGTTTTATAGAAGAAACTACCACTGGCTGCAAACAACGAGCATAGCACACACCACGCCGCTCACAACCAAGTCCACAGACGGACAACACCGCAAAGCAAGCTATAACACAAAAGAGCCTATCATCTACTGACACACACACCGCATCTAGACAGACGTCGGACGCCTCCGAAGACCACCATCTTCCGTAGAACATTGCTTGTCGACGCACCATCCACTCCGAGCCCCTAAGAGGAAGTGGCAAGTGGAAGACATGACTTGCTCCGATCTAAGAAAAACACCATCTTGGAGGCACCAGCGACGAGCATACATTGCGCCGCATAGGACCAACAGAGGATAACGACGAACACCGGAGGAGAGCAATAAGGACCCAGCCATGTCTCCACACACAAAGCTCCCAACAGAGATACGATGTCAAGGACGCCGCCAATGTGCCGATCCAACATCGAATCGAGGCTTTCGCCCGAAGACAACCACCAACTCCAAGAGAGCGAGGGTCATGGCATACACGCCTCGACGACGCCTCCAAGAAGGGGATGACATCCACGGGTGCCATCGTCGCCGGCCGGACATAAGCCTGAAGGAAATATGCCCTAGAGGCAATAATAAAGTTATTATTTATTTCCTTATATCATGGTAAATGTTTATTATTCATGCTAGAATTGTATTAACCGAAAACATAATACATGTGTGAATACATAGACAAACAGAATGTCACTAGTATGCCTCTACTTGACTAGCTTGTTGGTCAAAGATGGTTATATTTCCTAACCATAGACATGAGTTGTCATTTGATAAACAAGATCACATCATTAGGAGAATGATGTGATTGACTTGATCCATTCCATTAGCTTAGGACTTGATCATTTTAGTTTACTGCTATTGATTTCTTCATGACTTATACATGTTCCTATGACTATGAGATTATGCAACTCTCGATTACCGGAGGAACACTTTTCTGTGCTACCAAACGTCACAACGTAACTGGGTGATTATAAAGGTGCTCTAAGGTGTCTCCGATGGTACTTGTTGAGTTGGCATAGATCGAGATTAGGATTTGTCACTCCGATTGTCGAAGAGGTATCTCTGGGCCCTCTCGGTAATTCACATCACTATAAGCCTTACAAGTAATGCAACTAGTTAGTTATGGGATGATGCATTACGGAACGAGTAAAGAGACTTGCCAGTAACGAGATTGAGCTAGGTATTGAGATACCGATGATCGAATCTCATGCAAGTAACATACCGATGACAAAGGGAACAACGTATGTTGTTATGCGGTTTGACCGATAAAGATCTTCGTAGAATGTGTAGGAACCAATATGAGCATCCAGGTTACGCTATTTGTTATTGACCGGAGATGAGTCTCGGTCATGTCTGCATAGTTCTCAAACCCATAGGGTCCGCACGCTTAACGTTCGGTGACGATCGGTATTATGAGTTTATGTGTTTTGATGTACCTAAGGTAGTTTAGAGTCCCGGATGAGATTGGGGACATGATGAGGAGTCTCAAAATGGTCAAGACGTAGAGATTGATATATTGGACGACTATATTCAGACATCAGAAAGGTTCCGAGTGATTCGGGTATTTTTTGGAGTACCAGAGAGTTATGGGAATTCGCCGGGGAGTATATGGGCCTTATTGGGCTTTAGGGGAAAGAGAGAGAGGAGGCTGTGTCGCCCCCCCCCCCCCAAGGCCTAGTCTGAATTTGACTAGGGGGAGGGGCGGCGCCCCCTCCTTCCTTCTCTTCTCTTTTCCCTTTCCTTATCTCCTACTCCTACATGGAAGGGGGGAATCCTACTCCCGGTGGGAGTAGGACTCCCCAGGGCGTGCCATAGGAGGGCCGGCCCTCCCCCCTCCACCACTCCTTTATATACGTGTCTAGGGGGCACCCCATAGACACACAAGTTGATCATTGATCCCTTAGCCGTGTGTGGTGCCCCCCTCCACCATAATCCACCTCGATCATATCGTAGCAGTGCTTAGGTGAAAACCTGCGTCGGTAGCAACATCATCACTGTCATCACGCCGTCGTGCTGACGGAACTCTCCCGTGAAGCTCTACTGGATCGGAGTTCGTGGGACGTCATCGAGCTAAATGTGTGCTGAACTCGGAGGTGCGGTACGTTCGGTACTTGGATCGGCCGGACCGTGAAGACGTACGATTACATCAACCGCGTTCTCATAACGCTTGCTACCTCTTGAGCACTGCGTTGGTTTTCCCTTGAAGAGGAAAGGGTGATGCAGCAAAGTAGCGTAAGTATTTCCCTTGGTTTTTGAGAACCAAGGTATCAATCCAGTAGGAGGCCGGGCACGAGTCCCTCTCACCTACACAAACAAATAAATCCTCGCAAGCAATGCGATAAGGGGTTGTCAATCCCTACACGGTCACTTACGAGAGTGAGATCTGATAGATATGATAGGATAATATTTTTGGTATTTTTATGATAAAGAGTAATAAAAGATGCAAGTAAAATAAATGGCAAAGGAAATAACTAAGTATTGGAAGATTAATATGATGGAAGATAGACCCGGGGGCCATAGGTTTCACTAGTGGCTTCTCTCAAGAGCGTGGGTGAACAAATTACTGTTGAGCAATTAACAGAATTGAGCATAGTTATGAGAAGATCTAGGTATGATCATGTATATAGGCATCATGTCTGAAACAAGTAGACCTACTCATGCCTGCATCTACTACTATTACTCCACACATCGACCGCTATCCAGCATGCATCTAGAGTATTAAGTTCAAGAGAACAGAGTAACGCTTTAAGCAAGATGACATGATGTAGAGGGATAAACTCATGCAATATGATATAAACCCCATCTTGTAATCCTCGATGACAACAATACAATACGTGCCTTGCTGCCCCTATTGTCACTGGGAAAGGACATCGCAAGATTGAACCCAAAGCTAAGCACTTCTCCCATTGCAAGAAAGATCAATCTAGTAGGCCAAACCAAACTGATAATTCGAAGAGACTTGCAAAGATAACCAATCATACATAAAAGAATTCAGAGAAGATTCAAATATTGTTCATAGATAAACTTGATCATAAACCCACAATTCATCAGTCTCAACAAACACGCCGCAAAAGAAGATTACATCGAATAGATCTCCACAAGAGAGGGGGAGAACTTTGTATTGAGATCCAAAAAGAGAGAAGAAGCCATCTAGCTAATAACTATGGACCCATAGGTCTGAAGTAAACTACTCACACTTCATCGGAGAGGCTATGGTGTTGATGTAGAAGCCCTCCGTGATCGATGCCCCCTCCGGCGGAGCTTCGAAAAAGGCCCCAAGATGGGATCTCATGGATACAGAAAGTTACGGCGGTGGAATTAGGGTTTTGGCTCCGTATCTAGTAGTTTGGGGTACGTAGGTATATATATAGGAGGAAGGAGTACGTCGGTGGAGCAACAGGGGGCCCATGAGGGTGGAGGGCACGCCTGGGGTGGGGTAGGCGCGCCCCCTGCCTCGTGCCTTCCTCGTTGATTGCTTGACATAGGGTCCAAGTCCTCTGGATCATGTTCGTTCCGAAAATCATGTTCCCGAAGGTTTCATTCCGTTTGGACTCCGTTTGATATTATTTTTCTGTGAAACCCTAAAATAGGCAAAAAAACAGCAATTCTGGGCTGGGCCTCTGGTTAATAGGTTAGTCGCAAAAATAATATAAAAGTGTATAATAAAGCCCAATAATGTCCAAAACAGAATATAATATAGCATGGAACAATCAAAAATTATAGATACATTGGAGACGTATCAAGCATCCCCAAGCTTAATTCCTGCTCGTCCTCGAGTAGGTAAATGATAAAAATAGAATTTTTGATGTGGAATGCTACTTGGCATAATTTCAATGTAATTCTTATTAATTGTGGTATGAATATTCAGATCCGAAAGATTCAAGACAAAAGTTCAATGTTGACATAGAAATACTAATACTTCAAGCATACTAACTAAGCAATTATGTCTCTTCAAAATAACATGGCCAAAGAAAGTTATCCCTACAAAATCATATAGTCTGTCTATGCTCTATCTTGACCACAAAGTATTTAAATCATGCACAACCCCGATGAGAAGCCAAGCAATTGTTTCATACTTTTGGTGTTCTCAAACTTTTTCAATCTTCACGCAATACATGAGCGTGAGCCATAGACATAGCACTTTAGGTGGAATAGAATGGTGGTTGTGGAGGAGACAAAAAAGGGGGAAGATAGTCTCACATCAACTAGGCGTATCAACAGGCTATGGAGATGCCCATCAATAGATATCAATGTGAGTGAGTAGGGATTTCCATGCAACGAATGCACTAGAGCTATAAGTATATGAAAGCTCAACAAAAGGAACTAAGTGGGTGTGCATCCAACTCGCTTGCTCACGAAGACCTAGGGCATTTTGAGGAAGCCCATCATTGGAATATACAAGCCAAGTTCTATAATGAAAAATCCCCACTAGTATATGAAAGTGATAACATAGGAGACTCTCTATTATGAAGATCATGGTGCTACTTTGAAGAACAAGCGTGGTAAAAGGATATTACCATTGTCCCTTCTCTCTTTTTCTCTCATATTTTTTTATTTGGGCCTTTTTATGGCCTTTTTTCGTTCAGAGTCTCATCCCGACTTGTGGGGGAATCATAGTCTCCATCATCCTTTCCTCACTTGGGACAATGCTCTAAAAATGATGATCATCACACTTTTATTTACTTACAACTCAACAATTACAACTCAATACTTAGAACAAAATATGACTCTATGTGAATGCCTCCAGCGGAGCCGGGATATGCAATGAATCAAGAGTGACATGTATGAAAGAATTATGAAAGATGGCTTTGCCACAAATACAATGTCAACTACATGATCATGCAAAGCAATATGACAATGATGGAGCGTGTCATAGTAAACGGAACGGTGGAAAGTTGCATGGCAATATATCTCGGAATGGCTATGGAAATGCCATGATAGGTAGGTATGGTGGCTGTTTTGAGGAAGGTATATGGTGGATGTATGATACCGGCGAAAGGTGTGCGGTATTAGAGAGGCTAGCAATGGTGGAAGGAAGAAAAGTGTGTGTGATCCATGGACTCAACCTTAGTCATAAAGAAATCATATACTTATTGCAAAATCTACAAGTTATCAAAGCAAAGTATTACGCGCATGCTCCTAGGGGGATAGATTGGTAGGAAAAGACCATCGCTCGTCCCCGACCGCCACTCATAAGGAAGACAATCAATAAATAAATCATGCTCCGACTTCATCACATAACGGTTCACCATACGTGCATGCTACGGGAATCACAAACTTTAACACAAGTATTCCTCAAATTCAAAAATACTCGACTAGCATGACTCTAATATAACCATCTCCATATCTCAAAACAGTTATCAAGTATCAAACTTCTCATAGTATTCAACACACTCATAAGAAATTTTTTATTAATCTTGAATGCATAACATAATTAAAGCAAATTACCATGCTGTTTTGTAGGACTCTCAAAATAATCTAAGTGAATCATGAGAGAACAATAGTTTCTATAAAATAAATCTACCGACGTGCTCCAAAAGATATAAGTGAAGCACTAGAGCAAAAACTATATAACTCAAAAGATATAAGTGAAGCACATAGAGTATTCTAACAATTTCCGAATCATGTGTGTCTCTCTCAAAAGGTGCGTACAGCAAGGATGATTGTGTAAAACTTACAAATAAATACTCAAATAATACAAGACGCTCCAAGCAAAACACGTATCATGTGGTAAATAAAAATATAGCTCCAAGTAAAGTTACCGATGGAAGTAGACGAAAGAGGGGATGCCTTCCGGGGCATCCCCAAGCTTTGGATTTTTCGTTTCCTTAGATTATCTTGGGGTGCCATGGGCATCCCCAAGATTAGGATCTTTCCACTCCTTGTTCCATAATCCATGAAATCTTTTACCCAAAACTTGAAAAACTTCACAACACAAAACTTAAAGTAGAAAATCTCGTGAGCTCCGTTAGCGAAAGAAAACAAAATACCACTTCAAGGTACTGTAATGAACTCATTATTTATTTATATTGGTGTTAAACCTACTGTATTCCAACTTCTCTATGGTTTATAAACTATTTTACTAGCCATAGATTCATTAAAATAAGCAAACAACACACGAAAAACAGAATCTGTCAAAAACAGAACAATCTGTAGTAATCTGTAGCTAATGCAAGATCTGCATCCCCAAAAATTCTAAAATAAATTTCTGGACGTGAGGAATTTATCTATTAATCATATGCAAAAATAATTAACTAAATATCACTTTCCAAATAAAAATGGCAGCAATTCTCGTGAGCGCTAAAGTTTCTGTTTTTTACAGCAAGATTAAAAAGACTTTCCTCAAGTCTTCCCAACGGTTCTACCTGGCACAAACACTGATTAAACACAAAAAACACAAACAAATCAGATGCTAGATAAATTATTTATTACTAAACTGGAGAAAAAAAATCAAGGAATGAAAATAAATTGGGTTGCCTCCCAATAAGCGCTATCGTTTAACGCCCCTAGCTAGGCATAATATTTCAATGATGCTCACATGAAAGACAAGAATTGAAGCACAAAGAGAGCATCATAGAACACGTGGCAAACACATCTAAGTCTAACATACTTCCTATGCATAGGAATCTTCTAGGCAAACAAATTATCAAGGAAAGCAAAAACTAGCATATGCAAGAAAGCAGAAAGAAACAATAGCAATCTCAACATAATGAGAGGTAATCTAGTAACATGAAAATTTCTACAACCATATTTTCCTCTCTCATAATAATTACATGTAGGATCATAAGAAAATTCAACAATATAGCTATCACAAGACATATTATTAACAAGATTCACATGTATGCAAAGTTGACACTCTTCCAAAATAGTGGGATTAACATTAACTAAAGTCATGACCTCTCCAAAATCCACTTTTATCAAAATCTTCATAAGATTGAACATTCTCCAAATATGTGGGATCTAAAGTTGACACTCTTCCAAACCCACTTTCAATAATATTTCAAACACTATTATCAATCTCATATTCATCATGGGGCTTAAATAAATTTTCAAGATCAAAAGAAGAATCACCCCAATCATGATCATTGCAACAAATAGTAGTCATAGCAAAAATAGCATCCCCAAGCTTAGGGTTTTGCATATCATTAACACAATTGACATTAAGAGAATTTATAATAACATAATTGCAGTCATGCTTTTCATCGAAGGAACTATTAAGTATGGGTGCAATAGCAACGATCTCATGTTTAACATAAGGAACTATAGCAAATTCATCTTCATAAATATTGGCATCATGGCCATAAGAATAGCAAGCATCGTGTTCAGCAAGGGATATTTCAATCAAATCATCGGAATCATAATTATCTATAGATTCATGCATATCATTATTTTCTTCCGAAGCAACGGTCATTCTTTCAATAAATTCTTTGACATAGACATTATGAGCATAGTTTTCATAGCAATATTTAAGTATGTCAAAATTTTCAGATTCGTAGAGAGTAATATCATATTTTTCAATCAAAGAAGCAACTTCATAAGAACCCTTAAAAGCAACAAATTCTTCAATTCGTTCGATGTCGTAGTAATTATAAACACCCTTTGCATAAGAAGATAAGATTTCAATATCATTAAACTCACATAGTTAGGGGAGGTGTTTTTTAGGGTTCTTAGAGCAACAAGTAAAATCACAAATTTCACAAAGATTCCAAGCATAACACATCAATTTGTTTATTTGATTCCATAAGAGTCTCCCTTTTTTAGACAAACAGTTACGCACAAAATGATCATGCTCATCTAAAGATTTCCCATCAACTAGGCTAGTTGGGGTATCAGCACGAGCACATAAGGATCGAAGATGATCTAAGTAGAACACTTTAAGCGGATCCATATCAATAGATTTTTAGCAAGCAAAGATGCAAGCAAATAGAAGGCACATGGAAACACAAACAAGGATACATACGGGAAGAAGGCAAACAAAAGAAGAGGCAAATAGGGAAAGAGAAGCAGGACGGAGAGAGAGGGCAAATAAAATGGCAAGGGAGAAGTGGGGGAGAGGAAAACGAGAGGCAAATGGAAAATAATGTAATGCGGGAGATAAGGGTTTGTGATGGGTACTTGGTATGTCTTGACTTGCAACGGTGCCACAAGTGACTCGTTGTCGGGAGTCAAATCTTGACTTGTCTTGCGCGAACCTCCCCGGCAACGGCGCCAGAAATCCTTCTTGCTACCTCTTGAGCACTGCGTTGGTTTTCCCTTGAAGAGGAAAGGGTGATGCAGCAAAGTAGCGTAAGTATTTCCCTCAGTTTTTGAGAACCAAGGTATCAATCTAGTAGGAGGCCGCGCACGAGTCCCTCGCACCTACACAAACAAATAAATACCCACAACCAACGCGATAAGGGGTTGTCAATCCTTACACGGTCACTTACGAGAGTGAGATATGATAGATATGATAAGATAATATTTTTGGTATTTTTATGATAAAGAGAAATAAAAGATGGAAGTAAAATAAATGACAAAGGAAATAACTAAGTATTGGAAGATTAATATGATGGAAGATAGACCCGGGGGCCATAGGTTTCACTAGTGGCTTCTCTCAAGAGCATAAGTATTTATAGTGGGTGAACAAATTACTGTTGAGAAATTGACAGAATTGAGTAGAGTTATGAGAATATCTATGTATGATCATGTATATAGGCATCACGTCCGAAACAAGTAGACAGACTCCTGCCTGCTTCTACTACTATTACTCCACACATCGACAGCTATCCAGCATGCATCTAGAGTATTAAGTTCAACAGAACAGAGTAACGCTTTAAGCAAGACGACATGATGTAGAGGGATAAACTCATGCAATATGATATAAACCCCATCTTGTTATCCTCGATGGAAAAAATACAATACGTGCCTTGCTGCCCCTACTGTCACTGGGAAAGGACACCGCAAGATTGAACCCAAAGCTAAGCACTTCTCCCATTGCAAGAAAGATCAATCTAGTAGGCCAAACCAAACTGATAATTTGAAGAGACTTGCAAAGATAACCAATCGTACATAAAAGAATTCAGAGAAGATTCAAATATTGTTCATAGATAAACTTGATCATAAACCCACAATTCATCGGTCTCAATAAACACACCGCAAAAGAAGATTACATCGAATAGATCTCCACAAGAGAGGGGGAGAACTTTGTATTGAGATCCAAAAAGAGAGAAGAAGCCATCTAGCTAATAACTATGGACCCGTAGGTCTGAAGTAAACTACTCACACTTCATTGGAGAGGCTATGGTGTTGATGTAGAATCCCTCTGTGATCGATGCCCCCTCTAACGGAGCTCCGGAAAAGGCCCCAAGATGGGATCTCGTGGATACAGAAAGTTATGGCGGTGGAATTAGGGTTTTGGCTCCGTATCTGGTAGTTTGGGGGTACGTAGGTATATATAGGAGGAAGGAGTACATCGGTGGAGCAACAGGGGGC
>NC_041386.1:632184076-632189966 GCF_002162155.2 Triticum dicoccoides
TTCCTTGTTGATTGCTTGACGTAGGGTCCAAGTCCTCTGGATCATGTTCGTTCCAAAAATCACGTTCCCGAAGGTTTCATTCCGTTTGGACTCCGTTTGATTCTTTTTCTGCGAAACCCTAAAATAGGCAAAAAACAACAATTCTGGGCTGGGCCTCCGGTTAATAGGTTAGTACCAAAAATAATATAAAAGTGTATAATAAAGCCCAACAATGTCCAAAACAGAATATAATATAGCATGGAACAATCAAAAATTATAGATACATTGGAGACGTATCAACGCTTCCGCTTACGGTCTACGAGGGTACATGGACGATACTCTCCTCTCTCGTTGCTATGCATCACCATGATCTTGCATGTGCGTAGGAAATTTTTTGAAATTACTACGTTCCCAACAGTGGCATCCGAGCCAGGTTTATGCGTAGATGTTATATGCACGAGTAGAACACAAGTGAGTTGTCGGCGATACAAGTCATACTGATTACCAGCATGTCATACTTTGGTTCGGCGATATTGTTGGATGAAGCGGCCCGGATCGACATTACGCGTACGCTTACGCGAGACTGGTTCTACCGACGTGCTTTGCACACAGGTGGCTGGCGGGTGTCAGTTTCTCCAACTTTAGTGGAACCGAGTGTGACTACGCCCGATCCTTGTTGAAGGTTAAAACAACACTAACTTGATGAACTATCGTTGTGGTTTTGATGCGTAGGTAAGAACGGTTCTTGCTCAGCCCGTAGCAGCCACGTAAAACTTGCAACAACAAAGCAGAGGACGTCTAACTTGTTTTTGCAGGGCATGTTGTGATGTGATATGGTCAAGGCATGATGCTATATTTTATTGTATGAGATGATCATGTTTTGTAACGGAGTTATCGGCAACTGGCAGAAGCCATATGGTTGTCGCTTTATTGTATGAAATGCAATCGCCATGTAATTGATTTACTTTATCACTAAGCGGTAGCGATAGTCGTAGAAGCAATAGTTGGCGAGACGACAACGATGCTACGATGGAGATCAAGGTGTCGCGCCGGTGACGATGGTGATCATGACGGTGCTTTGGAGATGGAGATCAAAGGCACAAGATGATGATGGCCATATCATATCACTTATATTGATTGCATGTGATGCTTATCCTTTATGCATCTTATTCTGCTTTAATTGACGGTAGCATTATAAGATGATCTCTCACTAAAAATTTCAAGGTATAAGTGTTCTCCCTGAGTATGCACCATTGCAAAAGTTCGTCGTGCCGAGACACCACGTGATGATCGGGTGTGATAAGCTCAACGTTCTTATACAATGGGTGCAAGCCAGTTTTGCACACGCAGAATACTCGGGTCAAACTTGACAAGCCTAGCATATACAGATATGGCCTCGGAACATTGAGACCGAAAGGTCGAGCGTGAATCATATAGTATATATGATCAACATAGTGATGTTCACCATTGAAAACTACTCCATTTCACGTGATGATCGGTTATGGTTTAGTTGATATGGATCACGTGATCACTTAGATGATTAGAGGGATGCCTATCTAAGTGGGAGTTCTTAAGTAATATGATTAATTGAACTTAAATTTATCATGAACTTAGTCCTGGTAGTATTTGCATATCTATGTTGTAGATCAATAGCTCGTGATGTAGCTCCCCGCTTATTTTTGATATGTTCCTAGAGAAAAACTAAGTTGAAAGATGTTAGTAGCAATGATGCGGATTGGATCCGTGATCTGAGGATTATCCTCATTGCTACACAGAAAAATTATATCCTTGATGCACCATTGGGTGTCAGACCTATTGCGGGAGCATATGCACACGTTATGAACATTTGACAAAGCTCGATATGATGACTACTTGATAGTTTAGTTCACCATGCTTTACGACTTAGAACTGGGACTTCAAAAATGTTTTGAACGCCGCGGAACATATAAGATGTTCCAAGAGCTGAAATTGGTATTTCAGACTCATGCCCGAGTCGAGAGGTATGAGACCTCTGACAAGTACTTTGCCTACAAGATGGAGGACAACAGCTCATCTAGTGAGCATGTGCTCAGAATGTCTGAGTACTACAATCACTTGAATCAAGTGGGAGTTAATCTTCCACATAAGATAGTGATTGACAGAGTTCTCTAGCACTATCACCAAGTTACTGGAACTTCGTGATGAACTATAATATGCAAGGGATAACAGAAATGATTTCCAAGCTCTTCGTGATGCTAAAATCAACGAAGGTAGAAATCAAGAAAAGCATCAAGTATTGATGGTTGACAAGACCACTAGTTTCAAGAAAAGGGCAAAGGGAAGAAGGGGAACTTCAAGAAGAATGGCAAGCAAGTTGCTTCTTAGGTGAAGAAGCCCAAGTCTAGACCTAAGCCTGAGCCTAAGTGCTTCTACTGCAAAGGGACTGGTCACTGGAAGCAGAACTGCCCCAAGTATTTGGCGGATAAGAAGGATGGCAAAGTGAACAAAGGTATATTTGATATACATGTTCTTGATGTGTACTTTACTAGTGTTTATAGAAACCCCTAAGTATTTGATACTAGTTCAGTTGCTGAGATTAGTAACTCGAAACGGGAGTTGCAGAATGAACAGAGACTAGTTAAGGGTGAAGTGACGATGTGTGTTGGAAGTGGTTCCAAGATTAATATGATCATCATCGCACACTCCCTATACTTTCGAGATTAGTGTTGAACCTAAATAAATGTTATTTGGTGTTTGCGTTAAGCATGAATATGATTTGATCATGTTTATTGCAATACGGTTATTCATTTCAAGTCAGAGAATAATTGTTGTTCTGTTTACATGAATAAAACCTTCAATGGTCATACACCCAAGGTGAATGGTTTATTGAATCTCGATCGTAGTGATACACATATTCATAGTATTGAAGCCAAAATATGCAATGTTAATAATGATAGTGTAACTTATTTGTGGCACTGCCGTTTAGGTCATATTGGTGTAAAGCACATGAAGAAAATCCATACTAATAGGGTTTTTGGAATCACTTGATTATGAATCAGTTGATCCTTTCGAACCATGCCTCATGGGCAAGATGACTAAGACTCCGTTCTCCGGAACAATGGAGCGAGCAACAGACTTGTTGGAAATAATACATACTGATGTATGCAGTCCGATGAGTGTTGAGGCTCGCGGAAGGTATCGTTATTTTCTGACCTTCACAGATGATTTGAGTAAGATATGGATATATCTTCTTGATGAAACATAAATCTAAAACATTTGAAAAGTTCAAATAATTTCATAGTGAAGTGGAAAACCATCGTAACAAGAAAATAAAGTTTCTACGATCTGATCGTGGAGGAGAATATTTGAGTTACGAGTTTGGTCTTCATTTGAAACAATGCGGAATAGTTTCGCAACTCACGCCACCTGGAACACCACAGCGTAATGGTGTGTCCGAACATCGTAACCGTACTTTATTAGATATGGTGCAATCTATGATGTCTCTTACCGATTTACCACTATCGTTTTGGGGTTATGCATTAGAGACAGCTGCATTCACGTTAAATAGGGCACCATCTAAATCCATTGAGACGACACCATATGAACTGTGGTTTGGCAAGAAACCAAAGTTGTCGTTTCTTAAAGTTTGGGGTTGCGATGCTTATGTGAAAAAGTTTCATCCTGATAAGCTCAAACCTAAATCATAGAAATGTGTCTTCATAGGATACGCAAAGGAGACAGTTGGGAACACCTTCTATCACAGATCCGAAGGCAAGACATTCGTTGCTAAGAATGGATCCTTTCTAGAGAAGGAGTTTCTCTCGAAAGAAGTGAGTGGGAGGAAAGTAGAACTTGATGAGGTAATTGTACCCGCTCCCTTATTGGAAAGTAGTTCATCACAGAAATCTGTTCCTGTGACTCCTACACCAATTAGTGAGGAAGCTAATGATGATGATCATGTAACTTCAGATCAAGTTACTACCGAACCTCGTAGGTCAACCAGAGTGAGATCCGCACCAGAGTGGTACGGTAATCCTGCTCTGGATGTCATGTAATTTGACCATGACGAACCTACGAACTATGAGGAAGCGATGATGAGCCCAGATTCCGCGAAATGTCTTGAGGCCATGACATCTGAGATGGGATCCATGTATGAGAACAAAGTATGGAATTTGATTGACTTGCCTGATGATCGGCGAGTCATTAAGAATAAATGGATCTTCAAGAGGAAGACGGACGCTGATAGTAGTGTTAGTATCTACAAAGCTCGAATTGTCGCAAAATGATTTCGACAAGTTCAAGGTGTTGACTACGATGAGATTTTCTCACTCGTATCAATGCTTCAAAGTCTGTCCGAATCATGTTAGCAGTTGCCGCATTTTATGAAATTTGGCAAATGGATGTCAAAACTGCATTCCTTAATGGATTTCTTAAAGAAGAGTTGTATATGATGCAACCAGAAGGTTTTGTCGATCCTAAAGGTGCTAACAAAGTGAGCAAGCTCTAGCGATCCATCTATGGACTGGTGCAAGCATCTCGGAGTTGGAATATATTCTTTGATAAAGTGATAAAAGCATATGGTTTTATACAGACTTGTGGTGAAGCCTGTATTTACAAGAAAGTGAGTGGGAGCATTACAGCATTTCTGATAAGTATATGTGAATGACATATTGTTGATGAGAAATAATGTAGAATTTTCTGGAAAGCATAGAGGAGTGTTTGAAAAGAGTTTTTCAAAGAAAGACCTCGATTTAGCTGCTTACACATTGAGCATCAAGATCTATAGAAATAGATCAAGACGCTTGATAAGTTTTTCAATGAGTACATACCTTGACAAGATTTTGAAGTACTTCAAAATGGAACAGTCAAAGAAGAAGTTCTTGCCTGTGTTGCAAGGTGTGAAGTTGAGTAAAGACTCAAAACCCGACCACGGCAGAAAATAGAAAGACAATGAAAAGTCATTTCCTATGCCTCAGTCATAGGTTCTATAAAGTATGCTATGTTGTTTACCAGTCCTATTGTATACCTTAGCATTTTTCTGGCAAGGGAGTACAATAGTGATCTAGGTGTAGATCACTGGATAGCGGTCAAAATTATCCTTAGATGACTAAGGAAATATTTCTCGGTTATGGAGGTGATAAAAGAGTTTATCATAAAGAGTTACATCGATGCAAGCTTTTTACATCAATCTAGATGACTCTAAGTCTCGATCTGGATACATATTGAAAGTGGGAGAGATACGTCCATTTTGCATCATGCTTTTATATCGACATTTATTGCATTATGGGCTGTTATTACACATTATGTCACAATACTTATGCCTATTCTCTCTTATTTTACAAGGTTTACATAAAGAGGGAGAATGACGGCAGCTGGAATCACTACAAAAAAAAGACACATCCGTGACATTTTGGGCCGAACGAATTTTTTTCTGTCATACATATGACACTTCTATGACGATAATTGTGACAAAACCCGGTATCATCATAGATGTGGTGGGCTCCTACTTCCATGACAAAAAATCATGACAGAAAATGGGCTTTTTGTCCTGGGCGGGCCGGAGACGCAGCTGCATGACATTCTTTGGGCCGTCCATGACGGAAAAAACCATGGTAGAAGCGAGGGCGAGGAAAATTTCGAGGAGTTCCCGGTTACGGTGGGAGGTCGGGGGCCGAGAGATGCGCGTTTCTCTCGTACATGTACGTGCGTGTGTGCGAGGCGTTGGCTCTAACTGAACCTGAGCGAGGCGTTGGGCTCTAACTGAACCCGAGCGATTGCACTGCAGGCTACGCGTTACTGAACCCGAGCGATCGATCGATGGCTGTTAACTGAACCCGATCGAGCAATTCCTTCGCTACTGCTGCTAACTGAAGCCGATCGATGTTGCCTCTGGATGAACAGTGAGCGTTGCGGGGGGGGGGTGTTGGATGAA
>NC_041386.1:632190171-632194906 GCF_002162155.2 Triticum dicoccoides
CCGTGGTGTTGCCTCTGGATGAACAGGACCCCGATTGATCGAGCCGGTTGGGGCTGGATGAACAGGACCCCGTGGAGGGCTGGATGAACAAGACCACCCCGTGGAGGGCGGGATGAACAATAGACGGTGGAGGGCAGGATGAACAGTAGCCCGTGGAGGGGTGGTTGAATAGGAGCCCGTGGAGAGGGTTGGTTGAATAGTAGCCGGTGGAGTAGCGCGCGGTGGAGGCTAGATGAACAGGAGCCTGTGGATGAACAGTCGCAGGTGGAGGCTGGAGGAGGTCGACGGTGGATGAGCAGTAGCTTGTGGAGGCTGGAGGGGGTCGACGGTGGAGATGAACAGTATCCCATGGAGTCCCGTTTTGCGGTACGCCACACCCCTCCCAATGAACAGGACCCCCGTTTCGACCGTAGCGCTCCAACACAAGTCCGTTTCGTCCGTTTTGTGGTACGCCACACCCCTCCCGATCAACAGGACCCCTGTTTGGACCGTAGGAGGTCCGTTTCCTCCGTTTTACGGTACGCCAGACCCCTCCCGATCAACAGGACCCCATTCCGAATGTAGGAGGTCCATTTCCTCCGTTGTGCGGTACGCCAGGCCTCGTTTCTATCGCATGTTCCGTCCAAGCCCTCCCGATGAACACGACCACGTATTCCGTTCCGACCCAGCCGGTTGGCTCCCACGCGTTCCGTTGCCTCCCCATGAACACGACACATTTCGTTGCCTCCCCATGAACACGACGCATTCCGTTGCCTCCCCATGAACACGACGACGACGCTGTTTCTCCATTCCGACCCAGCCATGTACACGAGCCCTGGCCGTACGTATGCGCGAGTAGCCGTTCGAGACCCCGCCCATATGTACACATATGTGGCCGTATTTTCTTTCTTGCACCCTGGCCGCTGTACGTACGTGTACATGCTACGTGCGCCCCTCTACTACGACACGTGCGCGCCTCTACATCGACCAGTATGTATATACATGTTCGCGACCAGAATGACAACGCTACGTACGCTTCGACCAGGTGGGTCCCGACTGTCAGGCACTTCCTTGCCTGTGAAGATGTAGCTGGTAGGTCCTAGCAGTCAGGGGGCAAATCGTTTTTTTTTGCCCGGACGCACTTCCTTGCGTGCGATGATGTAGCTGGTGGGTCCCAGCAGTCAGGGGGAAACGTTTTTTTCGCAAAATACAGTGGCCCGTCCGGTGGGTCCCAGCTGTCAAGTGGAGGAATCATTATTTTCCGCGTAATAAGGAGGCACTTCCTTGCTGCGGCCGTGGACCCAGCTGTCAGCCTCTCCACGTACAATCCACGTCCGATGGAAGTCGTGCCTTGACCACGTTGACCACGCCGTGCCGAGAGCACCAGGGCGGTGGACGATGGCGAGGCCTAGGAAGGGGATGACATGGAGGAAGGGAAGACTCGGCAGTTGTTTCCCACGCGGAGGGGAGTACGACTGTACGAGGGTTTACCGGTTCGTCTGCCATCGCCGGAGAATAACAGCAGGTGTGGGTGAGTAGAGGGATGGCTAGGCCAGCGATGGGAGTACGGTCGGGCGGTGAGGCCTGCGCGGCAGCACAGCCAGCACGAGGAGGAGGGAGTAGGCAATCCCGTCGGCGCTTGTTTGAGCGGCTGGAGCAGGAAGAGCAGAGATTGAAGAAGCACGACGGCCGTTGGATGGACATCCAACAGTCAGTGTTTGTGCGTCAACCTTTTTTTAGGAAAGCCTCAAATCTGTGGAAAACAGCATACAGCCCATCTGCCATTATTTCTAATAATTTACAGAGCATTTGCTAATTCTTAATGTTTTTTTGGAGCCCATATTCTTTTTGTTAGCATTACAGCCCATATTGTGGCAACGGTTAAAAAATTATACGAAATTTTGCATATTTCGGTGCGGTCCGAACTGTTTTTAATCCCGAAATTTCGACTCACATTCAAACTGATTTTAAAAATAAATGTATATCAATATAAAATCCAACAAATTCTCCACGCATAAAAATTAATGTAATTTAAAATCTTGAAATGAAAAAAAAGATATTTGAAACTAATTGCCGGTTTGATGTGTTTTAAAAATGTACAACCCATTTCTCATTACTGATGGGCCATTTTCTCGGCCAGCCGAATGAAAGCTCTCCTCGTCTTTAAAGATTTGAAGCCCAACAGGCCTGACAAAGTGACTTACTTGGCAAATCACAAAAAAACTGGGTTGTGGCCATGGACCCAGCTGTCAGCCTTTCCACGTACAGTACTCTTCCGATGGAAGACGTTCCTTGACCATGTTGACCACGCCGCGCGGAGAGCACCACGGCAGTGGACAACGGCGAGGCCTAGGAAGGGGACGACGCGGCAGTGGAAGCCCGCGCGAAGAGGACTACGAGTGTTCACTGGTTCGGCTGCAGTGTGAGGTTGTCATCGCCGCAGGGCCTGGCTAGCGGTGGGAATAGTAGGGGGCGGTGAGGCCTCTGCGGCAGCACAGCCGGCCACGGGAGGCAGGAGCATGCGGCACGATCGGCGCTGCTTTGGGCGGCTGGAGCAAGAAGACCAGAGGTTGAAGAAGCACTACGGCCGTTGGATGGACATCGTACGGTCACTGGAGCTAGAATCGTTCATATTGACTAAGTTGACAAAGCCCTTTGTCCCCGTCAACTTAGTAGGCCCACAAGTCAGCCTCCCAGCAAGGTGGGTCCTAGCTAGCCGAGGGAGTATTCATTTTTTTGTGCGTAATAAGGAGGCACTTCCGGTGGGTCTAAGCTGACAGCGGGGGGGGGGCGTTTTTTTCGTGAAATATGGTGGCCCGTCTGGTGGGTCCCAGCAGTCATGGGGAAACGATTTTTTTCGCAAAATACTGGTGGCCCATCCGGTGGGTCCCTGTTGTCAGGTGGAGGAATCATTATTTTCCGCGTAATAAGGAGGCGCTGCCGTGGCCAGCTGTCAGCCTCTCCACGTACAGTCCACGTCCGATGGAAGTTGTTCCTTGACCATGTTGACCACGCCACGCCGAGAGCACCAGGGCGTGGGTGACGGCGAGGCCTAGGAAGGGGCCGACGCGGAGCCGGTGAAGACGTGGCAGTGGATGCCCACGCGGAGAGGAGTATGCGGGTTCACTCGTTTGGCTACGGTGTGAGGCTGCCGTCGCCGTAGGGCCTGGCCAGCAGTGGGAATAGTAGGGGGCAGTGAGGCCTCCGCGGCAGCACAGCCGGCCACGGGAGGCAGGAGCAGGCAGCACGACCAGCGCTGCTTTGGGCGGCTGTAGCAAGAAGACCAGAGGTTGAAGAAGCACTACGGCCGTTGGATGGACATGGTACGGTCACTGCAGCTAGAATCGTTTATATTGACTAAGTTGACAAAGCCCTTGGTATGTCAACTTAGTAGGCCCACAGGTCAGTTTCCGAAATGGTGCGCCCCAGATGTCAGGGGGAGGAATCATTTTTTGGGCGGGTGAAGCTAGAATATCCAAGATTGAAGAAGAAGCACGGCATCCGTTGGATGGACATCCAACGGCCACTGCTGCTAGAACCGTGTGTTGACTATAAGTTGACAAAGCCTTGCATACGCGTCAACTCTGTTTTTTAGGGGACGCATCAACTTAGTAAGGCCAGAAGTGTGTGGCGGAGAACTTATAGCCCATTTGAGATTTGTAAGAATGTGTAGCCCATTTTTTGAATTCTAATGGAATTTACTACAGCCCATTTACAGTTTGTTAAAAGTACAACCCATTTCAACCAACCGTTCAAAATAGAATTCAATAAAATTTCCCACATTTTGATGGGACCCGAAATATTTCTATCCCGAAATTTCTAGTCAGATTAAATACAATTTCAATATAAATTTATATTACGTGAAAATCCAATGAAACATTGCGCTCGCAACAATTAATGAAATTAAAATTTTCAATATCCAAAAATAATATTTTATAAAGTAATCACGTCTTTGATGCATTTTTTATAGTTACTGCCCAGTTTTTATAATTACATCCCATTTATTATTTCTTAAAGCTCATTTTCTTGTTAAGCCTAATGCATCCCTCCTAGGAAAGATTTTCAGCCCAGCGGGGCGGAGAATAACAACTTGACCTTGCCTGGGTATTCCTAAAAAAGTATAGTTCGGCTAGCCATTTTCAACTTGAAAAAAATTAATATCTGGGCTGGATATCTGGCCTGGGCTAGACGGGCCAGAGCCCGCCCAGTTAATACCTGCAGCGATGTTTTCGTTGTTGTTCATAGGAGAAAAATTAATATCTGGGCTAAACATCGAAAAACTTTGCAGTGCTCACACCTCAAAAACACAAATACTGCTCGAGCTGCTTGGTCCCAGCTGTCGGCCGCTTCTTGTGCAATTCTCTCGTTTATTGACTACTACATAGGTTGACAATGGTGTAGGACCGTGATGTCAGGAAACCAGGGGGAAGCAAAATAAATTACTCTAGCGAGCGCTTCCACCTTTGCCTCATTGTCTCCCGTGGAAACCCCTTTCCTCCCTTTTTTTTTGCTCGGGCAAGGACCAATGCATGTAGCACGTCCATGCGGTTATTAGGCAAGAAATAAAAGCGCTTTGCATGCTATGAATTACGATGGCCTGCATGGGTAGCTAATAAGGCATCCTCTTAACTGCTGTGATTAAATGTTGTGTTTAGAAGAGAGAAATATTCTTCTTTTCCACCAATCTGCTTGCACCTAGGTCGTGATGCACCTTCTAATACGACTTATTCACCTAGACGGAGGGAGTATAGTTTTA
>NC_041386.1:632194916-632215883 GCF_002162155.2 Triticum dicoccoides
AAGCGCTTTGCATGCTATGAATTACGATGGCCTGCATGGGTAGCTAATAAGGCATCCTCTTAACTGCTGTGATTAAATGTTGTGTTTAGAAGAGAGAAATATTCTTCTTTTCCACCAATCTGCTTGCACCTAGGTCGTGATGCACCTTCTAATACGACTTATTCACCTAGACGGAGGGAGTATAGTTTATACACACACACACACACACATATATATATATATATATATATATATATATATATATATATATATATATATATATATAAAATAAGGAGGCACTTGCGTATGTGAGGCTATGGACCTGGTGGGTCCCCATTGTCATCCTCTCCAAGTAAAGTCATCTCCTTGCCCGCGCGCGCTTTCCGCCCGAAACAGTCAGCGCCACCCACCCCGCTTCCCGGTGCAGGCGATTGCTCCGCCTTCAAACGACACGAGTGTCGTCCGTCCGTCCATCTGCCGCCCACATTAATGATACGCGGTTGCCGAGGCGGCTACTCCGGTGCCACACGTCCGTCCCTCTGCCCGCCCACCATTGCTATATAAACTGCTGCGCCGGCCATAGCCGCAGTTATCCGCATCCGTTCCCTTTCTCCTGTCCACACCACTACTGCCCACCATGGCTTCCTCGCACTCCAGCGCTCTTCGGGACGGGCGGACGATGGACCACAAGGAGATGGCAGCCATTGCTGCCGACCGGGTGGCCGGCAGGCAGCCGGAGGATGACGACGTCCCAATGGAGAACATGGTAGTCGATGATCCGGTGCCAACGCCCTCCTCCGTGCCATCCTCGCTGGTGCATTGCACCATGACCATCGGCGAGGCCCGTGCCCAATATATGGACAGTGTGAGGCAGATGCGTCAGGAGCAGTTCCAGGAGGCGCAGGCCGACGCCGCCTACAACCACCATCTCCTCCAGGAGCACCTGCAGGCGGAGGAGCAGATCACCGCGGAGCGGGCGGAGCAGGAGGTGCTGCTCGAATCGTACCGCTCCGTCCGCAAGGGCCGCCTCGAGCGCTGGCGGTACCACATGCAGGTGGCGGAGGCTGCGGCCGCCAACAAAGAGGCTAGCAAAGAGGGCGGTGTAGCGGGCGAGGCGCTGTTTGGCGAGACCGAGGACGAGGCAGAGGACAATGCCGGCTCTGACGAGTCCCCGCTTCGCTGGCGTCAATGACGCCCTGCTCCACCGAGGCCCCGTGGCACCAACAACGAGGCAGAGGACACCGCCGGCTCCGCTGAGGCCCCGCCCCGCCAACAACGAAGCAAAGGACATCGCCGGCTCAGCCGAGGCCCCACCCTGCCGGCAACGCGGGGGAGGATTTCCACCGCTCCGCTGAGGCGCCGCCCACCGGCAACGAGACAGAGGACATCGCCGGCTCCGCTGAGGCCCCGCCCCGCTGCCAACGAGGCCGCGCCACATAGAAAACGAGGAAGAGTAGAACACGGTAGGTCGCCGCCGCTCGGGTCCAAGTAAGGCCACCGCTGCTACCCTCCTGTTGAAGCCAAGCTAGGCGGGTTGACCATTGACGGCTGGTTAGCTTCTTGGCGGCGACATGGAGTCGGGGAGTTCTGCTGGAGAATAATGTTGCTTCTACTTAACTACGGGTGCAATTGGTTGACTGACACGTGGGCCCAATAGGCCACATATCAGGTACGCAACTGCACCTGCAGTTCAGTCACTGAAGCTTCTGTTCGGCTTAGCGGGACACGGGTGGGTAGCTTCGGTTAATTAATTATACCTCCAGCGCACCCCTTTTTAGTTGAAGAATGTATGAAATGTAATGAAATCTGGCATGTTTATATGAAATCCGACCGTGTATGAATGAATTTATTTCGATTAGTTCGAATTCCTGTATCACTGGCATTGGATGAACATGCAAAACAATACGTACTAGCATTATTCCCAGGGTGATCACCTCGTTTGCAGCAGTTTCACATGTACTCCCTCTGGTCATTTCTAGTCTGCATACAAGTTTTGTCTGCAGTGAAAGTATCTCCACTTTGACCAATCTTATACAAAAAAGTATGATCTTTCACAACGTGCGAAGTAAAAAGGAATATACAAAGAGTTTGAGCAGCTTTTTAGCGTTTCTGTACATTGCAATCAAACACACAGGCCTGGCAATTCATAGAGAACACTCAAAACAATCGATGATTATGCATCTCAGCGACTCACATGTCAGAGGCAATATTTACTTCACAACTAAAGAATAAAGAAAAAATTGATCGACGCTGCTAACAGCAAAGGGCGTCCCATTCGAAAATATCAAACGCAAGTCTTGCTAAAATCAATGAGCAAACTTTGACAAGGTTGTCCCATTCCAAAATATCAAATGCCTATGATTGTTGGATGGGCAAGGTTTGCCATCAGTTCAGACATTGACATGGAACCTCGTGCTAAATAAACCAGCTGTTCTTTTTGTGCAGTTCCACCAAAACCAACAAAATTCGCGCGTAGCTTGTATGATTTCGCCCTTATATGTTGCAACGCCTTGAACTTATCGGCACCTCCTTTCTTGTGGTGGAAATGAATGATTCGATGTATTCATGAACATTTTGTGCAGTTCCCATTGAAATCAAGCTAAGCACCCCTGTTTGCAAAAATACAAAAAAGTGGTTAGTAAAGAGCAAATTGTACTATGAATTGACAGTTTCAACAGGCACATACATGGTCCATGTAGAGCACACTTTTAGAAAAATGGAACTCACCAGAAAGAATCCTAGAACAACATTGTACCCGTGCATCATAGTAAAAAAATGGAGATTTTGTCAGTCCTTTTGAGCTGAAGTTAGTTTGGTCTTGTGGGGAGTAATGTAACCATCCTTCAACTGCTCCTTCTGATGATAAGATAGACAGGGCTTCTTCATCCTGGCATAATCGGAACTAGTCACTTCATGTACTCCATATTCTTCTTCAGAGGAAGATGATCCTGTTGTGCAAAGACAAGAGGACTACTAAATGCTAGCATCACTGTTTGCTCGAAATAAAAGGAAAGGAAATATTTAAAACAACACAGATGAAGCACTTATCAAGGACAATACCACTTTTTCATGACAGTATCTAAACAGTAGCACAACACCAATAGAGATGACAAAGCTCAATCATGCGGTGGTGGCCATGCTTACTATATACTCCTCGATTAGTTTAATGTTTCCAACATCTTCTTGTGCAGTTCCACTAAAATATATGGTATCTTCAAAGAAGATCCCTGTTTGCACAAGTAGAGATAATTACATATTACATTAAGAGTGGCATCAAAGCAGTGGCAAAACAATCGCTCGTTCTAGCCATAGCAATAAATTAAGATGCAAAACTATATCATTACTTGTGTCATCACAGTTCCAGTGCTTCATTACAGTACCGGGAGTTGATTTTTGTTTTTCTTCCCCTTGTTCTTCCCCTTCATCACTTGGTTCAATAACAAAGCTTCGCCTTCAATGTAAGATTTGGCATGTCAATTAGGGAGCACAAGTATAGTACTAAACTTAATTTTCTGATGAAAGTGGCAAAATACAGGCCAGTAGGTGTGAAATATCCTTATCTTACCTCAATGGGATATTACAGTGCACATACAGATTGGAAGTCTTGTCTCCATTTGTGCAGTTCACTAAAATCAAGCAACATTATCGTACAAGTAGCACAACATATGAATGCACACTGCAGAATCATGTGAAAGAAGGCTAGTACTGACCTCTCATGATGCGGAATTCAAACAACTCACAAGAAGAAGATCTGAACCAAAATCGCCTAAACAGATAGGAAGTAAGATCTCCTCTTGTGCAGTTCCACTAAGATCAAGCAATCAAGCAACGTTGTCGGTGTGACATTTTGGTTGAACTGCACAAAACACTCTTAAAACAAAAGTGTTTTGTGTAGTGCAACAAAAGGTCACAATGGCAACGAGGTGAAGCAGATAACCCTATTTACACAGAGGTGCAAAGGAAACAATTAGTGGTCAATAATGGTGGATGACACAGAAGCCAACAAAAATAAGCATCTACCTTATCTAAATGGGAAAGAAAGCAAGACAGTAGCATTTCTCAAACGGTGGCATTGATTAATATTAACATAGAGATTATATTAACAATAAAATTCGTGAAACATGTAATTTGCTTTTAACTATGGCATTGCATCAATTTTCCAGCGGCATTATTAGAGGGTGTTTGTTTACAGGGACATTTTGGTGTAGGGACTAAAAAAACTCCGTGTCAGTCCCATCTAAACCAAAGAGGAGGGACTTTTAGGGACTAAAAGTGGGCATTTGGGACTAAAGAAAGAAGACCCCGAGGGAGTCTTTTGGGACTTTTTCCAACAGTTTCCCCTGCCACGCATTGCACCTTGTCTCTATTAGTTCATTACTAGGGGTAACATGGTCTTTTAGCATGTCATTTAATAACCTCTAGTCCATGTTTAGTCCCTAGAACCCAGCAGGTAGGGACTAGGGAGTTTTTAACCAAATAGGGCCTTAGATTAACAACGGCTAATGAGTTGCACGGGACAGTGGACGCACCAGCACCATGTGCATCTACTGGTCCCAGTTTTGTTATCTTTAGACGCCTTTCCCTATGTGAGTGCAGCAAATCTAGTCCTGCTCAAACTCTACAGCCTTGTCCCTTCCTTTCCTTTTTGAACTAGTACTTTCGCCCTTCCTTTCCTCTTTGAACCACGTCCTAGATTTATGCGATACAACTTTCCCCACTTCTTTCCCCCATTCCTTTCCTCTTTGAACCACGTCCTAGATTAATGCTATACAACTTTCCCCCTTCATTTCCTCTTTGAACCACGTCCTAGATTCATGCTATATACAACTTTTCCCACTACTTTCCCCCACTCCTTTCCTCTTTGAACCACGTCCTAGATTCATGGTATACATGCAGCTAGAGCAATGCATGTGGAGTAAGTAAATTATACCTTAAGGTTCTTGGGGCGTGGTTCGGTGGGCGACGGGACGGCGGCGAAGAAGAAGGGGTCGGAGGCCCTCCCGCGCCGCCGCAGGGTGGAAAGTGAACAGCTACGCCGGTAGTCCCTCGCCGACGGTGACAGTGTTAAGCCTCCTTCCCTTCTCGGCGGACGAATCCTGCCGGCTCTTTGAGCAGCAGTGAGGGGAGAGAGAGGCCAACGAAGTCTTGTTTAGATCTGGAGAGGGCGAGAGAGTGTGAAGAGAGCAACTACAAGCGCTGAGGCTCCAGTGGGAGAGGGCGAGAGAGTGTGAAGAGAGCAACTACAAGCATTGAGGCTCCAGTGTGTATATATATACTGGAGAGAGACTGTGAAGCGTGCAAACCCTAGAAAACATTTTGACCAGTCAAAGAATCCTCCTGGCACAAATTATGCTCAAGTGTAGTTATCGAACCCGAGACCTCAAGTTTGATGAGCGAACAGGCTAACCAGCTACACAACCCTCTCGTTATGTTCAATGAGAGGGAAATAACCTTTTATACATTCCTGCATTCGTGTGACAAGCATGCCATGTTTTGTGTGTGTGTGTGTGTGTGTGGGAGTCATTGGGATTTCAATCATAATCGTGTCATGTGGCTTTGGTGGTAAGACTATCCACAGTGGTGCAGAAATAATGCAGCCTTAGTCACCTTACCTCTCTCCACGTAGTACGTTGGGTCCCATCGTCAGAGGGTGAAACAAACAAATTAATAAGAAAAATTAAAAGCGCCAGCGGTGTATCTTACCTCACACATCTCGCTACTGCTCGGGAACACTGTCCAATTGATCCCTCTGTTCGCTCATGTACTATTTTAAGTGAATCCTTATTATAACATGCAGACAAATTTTGGCCACTTGTATTCGACTTAAGTCAGTGTGCCACCGTATCTCGTATACTTACTACTCCCTCCGTCTAGGTGTAATAAGTCACGTTAGAAGGTTCAACGGGACCAAGTTGTGTGCGTGTGTGTGTGTGTGTGTTTAACACCATGTGTGTGTTAGAGAGAGCGACAGATCGACCTACTCCTACAGAGAGATGTTGTGTAGTGTATGATTTTAGCCGCAAGAGTCGGTGCATCCTCTCGTTTCCGGGCGTCTCCGGTAGGGACATGCGGACAGCTGCCACGCCCGCTCCTGACTAGCCTGGCCCACCCAAAGCCCCTCCATTGCCCGCGCGCGCTTCCCGCCCGGAATGGTCAGCGCCGCTCCAAAGAATCGGTGCCACATTCATGCCCGGGCAGAGCGGACGCGACCTCTCACTGGCGCAAGAGTGATGGTTGCTTCGTCCGTCCAACTTACTGTTGGGTCTATGTGATTTGACGGCTCATTGGTCTTTATTACTGAGGTGGTAGGACTGTTGGATATCCCACGCTTTCGGCGAAAGGAGGTATACTACTAGTACTAGATTACAATTTTCTCCATTCTTACAGAGGAGGCGTGCAAGAGTAGTGAAAACACGCAGGCTCAGTGATTACATGGCCCACCTCACACTATCACCGTGTGACACCTAACTCTTTACATAGTACTCCCTCCGTTCCTAAATATTACTAGATGAGTCCCCGCGTTTTGGCGCGGAAAAGCGGTATATCTCTCTGCGCAAAATTATCGATTTCATAGAACAAAAAACTCTATAACCGCATGACAAATGAGGTAGCCAAACTAAATAAACTCCCATCATCATTTAGATCATCCCACGTAAGGAAAAAAGATCAACCAACTCCTACTACATAATGGGATTATATTTTTCTTTTTGACATGTTAATGGGACTTAAAAGCTCACTTACATGCATGCTACCGGTGCATGCTTGCATGCAGACATGTTGATGTGATTTAAAACCCACTCACATGCATGTGGCACGGTATTTCTGCATGCTTGCATGTGGCTTAGTGCGGAGCCTCTCAACGTCAAGATCAGACGGCTATTATGGACTGATTTACTTCATCTAACGGCTACATCAATTTTGATGACGTGGCTCAAGGAGAGGATAGAGAATTCCTAGTAGTGGGGGCTAGCTATTACTAGTAGATATAAGTCATTGTAGAGATTCTACTACATACGGAACAAAATGAATGAATCTACACTTAAAATGCATCTATATACATCCGCATGTGGTTCATGGTGAAATCTCTATAAAGACTTATATTTAGGAATGGAGGAAGTACTAGTATAGTATGTACTGTAATTTATCAGCGAGATAAATTTGTACAATGCTATGAAGCTTCCAGCTTCTGTTACATGTATCTTGCGTCCAAGGTTGCCCGTTGCAACATTTCATCAAATACAAAGGAGACTAACATGCATGCTATTGCATCTCAATGATTGACAGATCATAGCAAATATGTACTCCTTCGTTCCAAAATAAGTTTCTCAACTTTGTGCAAACTTTAGTACAAAGTTGTACTACTACTAAAGTTGACACTGATTTTGGAACAGAGGAAGCTAAAGAAAAAAACGATCCATGCAGTCCCTAGCCCTTGAACCGTGAACCCTGACCAGGCTTCAATTTGCTGGCAACGTTCGAGCTTCCTAATAAATGAAGTTTGCAACCTTTTGACCATCGGATCATTTTGTGTAGTTTCACCAAAATTGAGATGAGCATCCCTGTGGCAAAGAAATTGAACAAGCGTGATTAGAATAAGATTACTGGGACTAGTTGATGAGACATAAACTCATCACAAATACAGTACGTAGAAGCCAGTAGAGGTATGTGTGGGGCAAAGAAGTAGAGAAATATCCACAGGGAATGATGTGGGCAGCTGGAGCAGTGGTGCAAGCCGGCTGTAAAGGGAGTTGTACCTGAGGGACGTAGCTCAACCTTGAGAAGGGCGGCGGGAGGCGGCAACTACCCACGTCGTGGCAGTGAGCAAGGGACGAAGGCAACCTCACCGGCTTTGTGATAGAGAATGGAGGGGACCCCTGATCGGGACGTGCCGACAGTGGGTTTTCACCGTCGGTGACGGCCACCGCATCTACACTAAGCATCCACCCCTTCCCCAAGCGGACGTGATCCGCCGGGATGTTAGAGATGTGGCCACAGTCCTTTTGTGCGAGAGAGTGTGAAGAGAGCAACCCCAGCAAGCAACCGTGTAGGCTGGCCCATCCTGACTATGTATATAGTGGAGCGGTTTCCTTTTCTCTCCATATGAACCTATCATATTGCGTACATGCCACTGAAGAAAAAAAACTTTATTTATAAATGATGCGGCACCTACTACTTGTTCTCCTATAACCTTGCACTTGGCATCTCCAAAATATTAACCTTGCGATTGGCTCTTCACCTCTTCGGGAAGTCGAGCAATAATGGTAGTGCAGTATATATCGTTCTGGCTATATGAGACCGAATGAATTGCTGCACGTCCACCACGTGGGCGAGGGTCAAGGGGCGAGGGAGAGTGCTACATACGGAGCAAAATGAGTGAATCTACACTCTAAAATACGTCTATATACATCAGTGTTTGGAGTATGTACTAGTAGTTCATATTGAAATCTACTAAAGGACATATATATTCCAAACAATATGATATAATCTCTATAACCAAGGTAGTAGGGACGAGGAGTAAACGGAGGGAGTAGTAAATTTTTCTCCTCGTCCTGCGAGCCACCGCGCGCATGGGCGAGGGAGCGGGCGTAAGGCGTAGTAAGCAAGCTTCACCTCATCCTGTGAGCCACCGCGCCTGTGGGCGGGGGAGACGGCGTACTAAGCAAGCTTCTCCTCGTTCTGCGAGTTGACGGGACACATCAAAAGTACTCCAGTGTATAGAGCATTGCCTCTAACTAAGGCCCCACATGGTTTGCCTCTTTTTTTAACATAACACGTCAAGTCGCAATTTGTTTGTTCACCCATGGTAGACGATCCTCCCTCCACCAAGTGGACAACCGGTACACGTGCCAAATTACCACGTGGGCTGCCTTTTTCGTACAGAAATGAGCTCCACCGTGTACCCGCGCGGGTGTGGTTGGGAAAGAGACGGGAGTGCGTGCGTCGTGCATGCACCTCTTCTCTTCGTGCACGCCCCCCACCTATGTGGGTGTGTGAGAGAGATACAAACTGCGTTCATGATTGTTTTTTGTTTTGGGTGGGGGTGGGGTGGGGGGTTGATTTTGTGAATTATTTGTGGGAATATGTGTCGATGACATCTCAAACAAAATTTTGCATGCAATGTGTGTGAAATGGAGGCCTATCCATATCATACATAGAGGGTCGGGCAATCCACGAGAAGAGAGGGAGGGGTCATAGCTATCGATAGAGTCGAAGAGAGGATCAAGTGGGTGGGTGCGAGATCAATGAAGAGAGCCATCGAAATTGTGTGTGTGTACAAGACAAAGATATAGGGCGACTGGCCTACCGGAACATTAGAGGGCACACGTCAAGTTTGTGTGTGGCAGGGAGACATGACTAGAGCGCTCGATGTATCGGTGTGTGTGCGGGGGAGGGGGTGGTCAGAGGGGTAGGCAGAGGCCTAACTATAGAGGTAGAACGAGTCGTATATGTGTTGAGAAGGAGAGACCTAGCTATGTCTTGAGGGAGATCGGTCGACATCCATACATAACTGAAGGACGGGAAATATGATGGGAGAGAGAGAGAGAGGAGAGAGAGAGAGAGAGAGAGAGAGAGAGAGAGAGGGAGGGAGAGGGAGGGAGAGGGGTAGAGTGCTGGATGGGTGATGGAGTTGCTTCTCGAAGATGGTGGGAGAGGCCTACTAGACAAACTGAGGGTGGAACTACAATGTTATCAATAAGAGTGGGGATGTGTTTCTGTGTGTGCCTGTGCGTGATAGATCTGTCGCGACGCATCCATGGATGATGAAGGGGAACCATGTGTTTGGTAAGCAAACCTAACTAGATCGGTAGATCAATTTTTGTTTGTCGGAGGAAGGGAGAGACACAACTAATGAGGTAGATCGATTGATGTGTCGGTAAAAACGAGTTATAAGGACCTAGCTAGCTATATGTATAGCGAGAGATCGGTCGGTGTACGTCCATTTGTTAGAGGCAAATAAGGCCCAGTGAGACGGATAGGCAGAGAGAATGGAGCTAGGAGGTGGTGCGAGAGGCCCAACTACTAGCTAGATAGGGGGAGGAGTGTGCAGTTGTGAGAGCGATAAAAAGAGGGGCGAGAGTTTACACGTGTGTCTGACCGTATGAGAGACACGAGGCAAGGACACATAAAGGAGGAGATTGAAGGTGTGTTTGTATGTTGTAGGCAGGCATCGCTGGAGAGGTTTATCGATCGGTGTGTGTCGGAAAGGAGTTGTGGAGACTCTGGGAGAACGACCTAAAGAAGAAAAATGAATGTGCCCGGTGGATAGAATGCCGATGGAGGGGGAGGGCGAGGAGGGCGTGTGCATGCACGAGAGAAAGTTAGTGGTAGCTACAAAGGTTAGAGGAATGTGTGGGTGTAAGAGACTAACAAAGATCATAATTTGATATGAAAGTGGATTCATATATTTGAATAGGAGATTGTCGGTGTCAAAACCGGCGGATCTCGGGTAGGGGGTCCCGAACTGTGCGTCTAAGGTCGATGGTAACAGGAGACAGGGGACACGATGTTTACCCAGGTTCGGGCCCTCTCGATGGAGGTAATACCCTACTTCCTGCTTGATTGATCTTAATGATATGAGTATTACAAGAGTAGATCTACCACGAGATCGGAGAGGCTAAACCCTAGAAGCTAGCCTATGGTATGATTATATGTTCGTCCTATGGACTAAAACCCTCCGGTTTATATAGACACCCGAGAGGGCTAGGGTTACACAGAGTCGGTTACAATGGGAGGAGATCTACATATCCGTATTGCCAAGCTTGCCTTCCACGCCAAGGAAAGTCCCATCCGGACACGGGACGAAGTCTTCAATCTTGTATCTTCATAGTCCAAGAGTCCGGCTAAAGGTTATAGTCCGGCTATCCGGACACCCCCTAATCCAGGACTCCCTCAGTAGCCCCTGAACCAGGCTTCAATGACGACGAGTCTGGCGCGCAGATTTTCTTCGACATTGCAAGGCGGGTTCCTCCTCCAAATACTTCATAGAAGATTTTGAACACAAGGATAGTGTCCGGCTCTGCAAAATAAGTTCCAAATACCACCGTAGAGAGAATAATATTTCCACAAATCCAATTTACTGACATGTTTTGGCAACAGGACATTACGTCACGGCCCGGTGATTATTCGAACCGTTTCCTTTAACTAGCCCCGCACATAACGCGAGGCAGTTTTCTGACACGTCTTGTCAAAACAGAGATCGTGTCCCCTTATCACGGGATTCTCATCAATACGGGTGTGGGTAACCCAACCGTGTCTAGTACTCCTAGATTATAGGCAAGTCCAAACGGCCACGAAGAGGACGCTTGATATTCACCCTCTTTATAAAGGGACAAGGTTTTCGCTTTTTTCCTCTCGTGCTCAATCGAACCCTTCCCCCGCCTCAAGTGCTAACACCCAAAGCCCAGGTTAGGTGCTCTGGATCTTCAATCATGTCCAGATCCAGCCTTCAAGGCCGATGGATGCCCTCCTCCATTACGGAAGAGGATATCAAGAAGTTGAGGGAGGCCAGATACCTGACCGCCGAGGTTTCGCATCGGCTGCCTGCTCGAGGGCAGGTCGTCCCCACTCCCGAACCCAACGAGAACGTCGTGTTCGTCTCCCACTTCCTCCGAGGCCTAGTCCTCACTCTGGATCCCTTCGTTAGGGGTTTGATGTTCTATTACGGGCTAGATTTCCACGATCTAGCTCCGGACTCCTTTATCCACATCTCAACATTTATTGTTGTGTGTGAGGCCTTCCTCCACATTACCCCTCACTTCGGCCTATGGCTCAAGACCTTTGAATTGAAGCCAAAGATGATAGAGGGGCAACATGCAGCGTGCGGAGGCGCGTCAATAGGCAAGATGGCAGGAGCTCCGTGGCCGAAAGGTTCCTTTCCAGAGGTGTCCGGATTATGGCAACGGGAGTGGTTTTACATCATGGCTCCCAGAAGTGCCAAGTGGGCGGCTGCCCCCGCTTCCTCTCGGGCCCCCACCACAATTGATGTCATGGATTAGCAGAGGTCTGAGCTGGGGTCCAGCCAAGGACGTGCCTATAATGCAAAGCCGCATTCAAGATCTCTTCGAGGGAGATTTTAATTTGGTCGTGGTAATGCAAGTTATGCTGGTTCGTCGAGTCCAGCCTTGCAAACGCCGGCCCCTTCGCTTGTGGGAGTTCAACCTAGAAGGACCCCGTGCCATTCAAAGTTTCCTCAGCCTGACGCGTGAGGAGATGTTAAAGTCATTCTTCGGACTTCAAATAGAGTGTCCGGATACTGCCGAGGACGTGGGCCTGAGCAGTAACCGCGCCGCCGAACAAGTAAGAAATCCTCTAGCCGAACACACCGTCTTTCATTCATCATGACATTATTTCTGAGAGATTGCTCTTTGACCAGGACTGCCTAACAAAGGCGAAGATGATTCGGTGTTCGGCCCCCCTCCCTGAGGGTTTGGAAAATCCGGTATTGGAAAAGATGCTCAAGCTCGCACCTTGCCCGGAGCCCTCGAAGGAAGATACAGGGGGGAATAATATGGGCGGAAGCGGGCCCCCATCGCTGCCAGTTCCAACCGAGGGAATGAGCGCCTCCATAAAGGAGGATAACCGGGGGAGGAAGAGGACTGCTTCCGAGGATCCGGAAGCCGAGGCCTCCAAACGAGACAAGAAGTCTCCAACAGAGGGTCCTGCCTTGGGGGGTGCTCTTGCCGCACAAAGTCCGCGGGGGGATCAGCCCTCCAACGAGTCGTCAGTGATCCAAAAATACTTTAATAGTGAAGGTATACTATCTTTCTTCTGAGAAAATAACCGCCGCATATATCTTGCTGTTCGGGTCTTAGCCCTTCCTAGCTGAGCTCGTCTTTGGGGGATCTTCTTCCGGAGATGATGGAGAGCAAAATGCCTCCCCCAGACTCCTCCGCTCAAGAAGCGGGCGACCCCGAAGTGTCGTCACGGAGGGCCTCTCCGGATCCGGTGAGGCCAGAAGATAATCCCATAGTCCCTCGAAGTCCCCAGCGTCCGGCTCTCGAAGAGAGCAAACAAAAGAGTCCGGCACCGTCTGGTATGCGTTCGGACATTCTGAGGGAGCTGTTGGGGCGAGCGGCCATCTCAGAAGAACACCGTACACTGATGGGTACGGTGATGGAAAGAATTTCATCCGCCGAAAGCGGATTACATGAAGCCTTTATGAGTCTACTGACAGGCTTTGAGGTACGTGAAATAATATGTGATAGTACCACACATGTTAGGTGTGCCCTGTGTAGATAGTAGCCCATGAGACTCTGGTTGTCATCGAGAACGGCGGCGAACAGAGGATCATAGTCCCAAGAAATAACCAGACTGCCTTTATGTGGAGGTGGTGGAAGCTCCGGTGGCTAGCCGGACTAGTGAGTTTGCCGAATTAAAACGGCAACTGGATGCGGCAGACGCCGACATCGAGCTTCTTAACAAGCGGCTTGACGAATCACAGGGTAAGTAATGTTTTCTGGTGAATGTCACACAATAAGAGCAGCATGATGCTAGTATCTTTGATATGCTGTGACTGTAGACGGAGCTGCCACCGTGGAGACCCTTCGGGCGGAACTCGCTCGAGCCAAGGAACAAGCGAGGGTTAGTAATGCGGCTGCTTTGAAGGCGACCGAAGAGTTAAGAGCCGAGAAGGCCGCCCATTGCGAAAGCAAAGAAAAGATGGCCAAGATGGCCGTAGAATTAAAAGGCACTGCCGACCGTTGCCAGTTCCTTGAAGAAGAGAACCGAGTGAAGGCAGCGGACCTTGAGAAGGCCACTATGGCGACCAAAGACAGTCGCTCTGCTATGAGGGCGAAGGAGGAGCTGCGCGAAGCCGAGGATATTGCGGCTGGGAAGCCCTTTCTGCTGCGGAGGAAGTTCGGAGATCCGCGGTATGCCCCTCTGGATCGGCTGTGGAGTTTGGCAGACGCATATATGGACTTGGCGGCGAGCGCTGTCGATGCGGTCGAATACTTCCAAGATCAATCAGATCATTAAGTGGACAAGCTATTCTGGTCGCAATTCAACGTTCCGGAGCGTCCGCTTCCCTTGACTGATCAGCTAGTCGGAATCCCCGAACTTAATAGGTTGTCCGGACTCGCCATGAGGTCTGTTGTAGATCATTTTTGGCCGGAGAAGCCGAAGGCGAACAGCTATTTCAGCTTAGTGCAGCAGTTCCTTGGTGCGGTGCTGCGCATCAACGCGATGAAGAGGTCGGCATGCATAGAAGGCTCGCGGATGGCCTTTGGCCGTGTCAAGGCATACTGGGCGGAGATGGATGCTACCACTGTTGCGGCGCAAGGTTCGGCCATAGGCCGAGTAGCTGCCGAGCACTATTTTGAAGAGGTTCTTGAGGGTGCTCGTTTGATAGAGTCCCAGTGCTCGAAGAATATTATGTTTGAATGCCATGTATTTCCATTGTAAACACAATGTTTTTATGAAATATAGTAAGGCTGTATTTATACTTTTGCCGGAAAGTAATGTGATGCCTCTTGTGCGGCCGTTTGTGTATATATGTATATAACCTGAAAGATTGCAGTCGTCGGCTTCAACCCCCACGCATATAATGCGGAGGTGCTCGCAAAAAATGTGTGTTCACACTTAACCCAACGTCTTGGTCCTATTAAGGAGGTGATAGCATAGCGAACGAGGCAACCAGACTATAATGCTTTAACACTTTCACTTAGCCATAGGAGTTTGACAGTGGGGCTACTAGATAGCCCCTGGTGGCTCCGCACTCTCCCGATCTCGGGGTGCGTACATGCCTGGCTGGAAAACGGCCCTTCGTTAAGGCGGAGGAATTCTAACATTCTGATAGGTCATCGAGTGGTTGACCAGTCTCACGCTATATCATGACAGTCAGTTTTCGGCTTTCTCTACTGAGGTGCTCGTCCGGATGAACCAGGGCATAATCGCAGTAGTTCTCCTGGTGCTGCCTTAGCCGATAAATCGGAACGTAAGGCACCAAAACACAGGAGCCGGGCAAACCCAACATTTGACCAAAGACAACGATTCGAAGCTGATGCATATAAGGCCAAACTCGCGACGCCGAACACTCCCTAAGGTATTCGGTCTTTATGGTATAAACCGGGCCTAAATAGTGCCCTTTGTAAGAAGCCCCTTGTGTCCAAGTACGTGCATTATTCTGACGTGGCCACATGCCAAGACGTCAACATCCTTCTCAATTGTACTGAGAACTCGAGGGATGTGTATCAACAAGAGACAATAAAAAAGGTTTACGCAGGGTCTTAATCTAAAAAGAATCCTTGGAGCGGATCCCTGCTGCACGTCTGCGCATGTGTCTCCGTTGTGCCGTATCCTGGACGGGTGTAGCACGATGATCATCTGTAAAAGAGAGGAACTTAGGTGAAAAAGTTGTCGTGCAAAAAGATAGTTTTTAAAGAAACCATGTATAACTAAAAATGAGTAGAAATTGCCACTTGTCTGCGCGCATTGAGCCCCTTGTATTTTTAATAGGGGTGTGGCCATCAATCCGGTACAAATTACATATAGCAGCGCCGGACTCGTCTAAACGCGTTCGTGGTCTTGACGACCTATCAAATGCTTTAGTTGGTGAGGCCGTTTTTAGTGTGCGGCTGCCAAGGCAGTCGCATTCTCTTCGGCGCGCAAAGATCGCTTAATATTTCCGTTCACTATAATGATGCCACGTGGACCGGGCATCTTGAGCGTGAGGGAAGCGTAATGCGGTATTGCATTAAAGCGAGCAAAAGCTTCACGTCCAAGTAGTGCTTGATAACCGCTTTGGAACGGAGCAATATGGAAGGTTAAATGTTCGCTACGGGAGTTATCAGGGAAGCCAAATATAACCTTTAGTAGCAGGGAACCCGTGCAGTGAGCCCCTGGGCCTGGCGTTAAAGGTAGTGTTGCTATGGCAAATTTTCGTTGGGTCTATCCCCATTTCGCGGATTGTATCCTGGTATATCAGGTTTAAACTGCTGCCACCATCCATCAGGACTCGTGTAAAGTGGTATCCGTCAATTATTGGGTCTAATACCAGGGCAGCCCATCCTGCCCGCCGGACACTTGCTGAGTAATCACGATGGTCGAAAGTGACGGGTTGAGACGACCAGTGGCAGGGTTTCGCGGTGATAGGCCCTTGGGAATATTTATCTGGGAGGGCCAATTTGCTTCCCTTGATCACGTGTAATACGTTGACTGTTTTGACTTCTGATGGAAACTTCTTTTGTTCCCCAGTGTCTTGCTTGAGAGGCTCATCCTCGTCTTCGCTTGGTGTATCCTCCCCCTTGTGTACGGTGTTGAGCTTGCCGAACTGCTTGAAGACCCAACATTCTCTGTGGGTATGATTAGCGGGTTTACTAGGGGTGCTATGGATCTGACATACTTGGTCCAGAATTTTGTTCAGGCTGGACAGTTCATCTCTGGCGCCTTTAGAGGGCGGCTTTTGCTGCCTGGCCGAGAGCTTCGGAATCTGGCGTTTACTGTCGTGCTCTTCGGGTTGTCTTCTTTATTCCGACGCTTATTATTTTTGCTGCGTCGTGATTTCCCGTTTTCATCTCTAACTTCGGATGTGCTTGGGTTGCTGGTGCTGCATCTAGCAAGCCAGCTGTCCTCACCCGCGCAAAAGCGGGTCATGAGGCTTGTTAATGCTGCCATTGTTCTCGGCTTTTCTTGGCCGAGGTGTCTGGCACGCCATTCGTCGCGGACGCTATGCTTAAAAGCTACCAAGGCTTCGGCGTCCGGACAGTCAACTATTTGGTTCTTCTTAGTAAGAAACCTGTTCCAAAGCTTTCAGGCTGACTCTCCGGGCTGTTGAGTTATATGACTCAAATCGTCCGCATCTGGGGGTCGGACATAAGTCCCTTGAAAATTTGCCTGAAAAGCATCTTCGAGCTCTTCCCAGCTTCCAATGGAGTTTTCGGGGAGGCTTTTAAGCCAGTGTCGAGCTGGCCCTTTGAGCTTGAGGGGTAAGTACTTGATGGCGTGGAGATCATCTCCTCGAGCCATATGGATATGGAGGATATAGTCCTCAATCCAGACCCCAGGGTCTATTGTTCCGTCGTATGCCTCTATGTTTACGGGTTTGAATCCCTCTGGAAATTCATGGTCCAGCACCTCATCGGTGAAACATAGGGGGTGTGCCGCACCCCTGTATCTCGGTGTACCGCATTGTTCGGATGTTTGTTGTGTTACATCATATGCTGGGGCGCACTTGCGTGGCCCATAGATGGATCTGGTTGCGCCGTCCTTTTGGTGCGAGCCCTCGTGTGGATCGCGTATTGGCTTGTGAGTGGCGTTGTTTGCCGCTCTATGTTGGCCGTGAGGTCGTCTATCCGGCCAGGTGGCCGTTTTGATTTTTGGTTGTGGGGGATCTAGGGCCTCCTCATCGAATTCGGGTAGCAACTTCTGCTTCGGGTAGCTCTTTGTGGGGCGATTACCACCATACTTCGCTGCTGTGTTGAGTACTTTACTCCATCTGATTTGGAGTGTGTCATGCGTAGCCTTGAGCCTTTGCTTCTGCTTTTTCAGACTCCTCGCGGTGGCAACAAGCCTTTGACGGGCATTCTGTTGCTCTGGGTGCCTGTCCGGCGTTATGTCATCCGGACTATTATCTTTGATAGAATTGGTTTGTTCGGTTTGATTCTCCATATTGTCGTGGTCCGGCTGTGGTTCGCCCTGCTCCAACGTTGGGTCTATATGATTGTTATTTCTGCTGAGGCGGGATTTGGGGCGGCACTTACGTCGCCGCTTTGACTGCTTCTCGAGGGGACAAGCCTTCGTTGCGTCCCTCCATTCCTCGTCGTCGTCTTCTTTTGGTGTGTCCACCATGTATACGTCATAGGATGGGGTGGTTGTCTAGTGCTCTGTGGGCACTGGTTTCTGTTCGTCTCCTACATCATCGTCCATACCGTCGATGTCTTTGGAGCAAAAATTCTAGCGTGTCGGTTAGATCATCGACAGTGGCTATGAAGTGGGTGGTGGGTGGGTGTCGAATTTCCTCGTCGTCCGCATCCCAATCCCGCCGGTCATAATCCGGCCAGGACTCTTCTGATAAAGAGAGAGACCTTTGTGAGTTCAGAATGTCACTGAAGGGCGAGTGCTGAAAGATATCCACGGCGGTGAATTCCATGATTGGCGCCCAATCGGACTCGATTGGCGGGGGCGCGGAGGGTTCGGAGTCCGGAGAAGAGTCTGACACCCTGGAATCACGGGCTTCGCAGAGGGTAAGGTTGGTGTTCGGCTCGATTGCCGTTGAGACTGCAGCCCCCGAGGCGGGGTCTAACCACCCGTCCTCGATCGACGCAGTTGGCTCTAAGCTAAGGGTCGAAGCCGATGTGGGCACGGCTTCCAGGGCACTGTTCGGCGGCAGAGCTAGGTCATACCCATCATGACAGTGCGGCGCACTCGGCTGTGGCTCGAATCCGTCGAAGATCAAGTCTCCATGGATGTCAGCCGTGTAATTCAAACTTCCAAATCTGACCTGATGGCCAGGGGCGTAGCTTTCGATCTGCTCCAGATGGCCAAGCGAATTAGCCCGCAGTGCAAAGTCACCGAATATGAAGATCTGTCCGGGGAGTAAGGCTCACCCTGGACCGCATCGTTGTTGAAGATCGGAGGAGCCATCGGGCCTAAAGGTGATGACACAGAGGAACTCTCAATGAAAGCACCAATGTCGGTGTCAAAACCGGCGGATCTCGTGTAGGGGGTCCCGAACTGTGCATCTAAGGTCGATGGTAACAGGAGATAGGGACACGATGTTTACCCAGGTTCGGGCCCTCTCGATGGAGGTAATACCCTACTTCCTGCTTGATTGATCTTGATGATATGAGTATTACAAGAGTAGATCTACCACGAGATCGGAGAGGCTAAACCCTACAAGCTAGCCTATGGTATGATTGTATGTTCGTCCTATGGACTAAAACCTTCCGGTTTATATAGACACCGGAGAGAGCTAGGGTTACATAGAGTCAGTTACAATGGGAGGAGATCTACATATCCGTATTGCCAAGCTTGCCTTCCATGCCAAGGAAAGTCCCATCCGGACACGGGACGAAGTCTTCAGTCTTGTATCTTAATAGTCCAAGAGTTCGACTAAAGGTTATAGTCCGGCTATCCGGACACCCCTAATCCAGGACTCCCTCAGAGATCATAGTGTTTTAAACATTGCATGCATGAATATAGCAGTGATACACGTGCTGTGCACATGTTATACCATAATGTGATAATGCATGGCATTTGCAACTCACAGCTAAATGCAGAACAATCTAAACCATACTGTACATCAAACAATCTCACATTTTATTTGAATTTGTGATAATGTGTGGCGTTTGCAGCTTACAACTAAATATCAAACAATCTAAACAATACTATATATCAAACATTCTCACATTCATTTGAATTTGTGGTAATGTGTGGTGTTTGCAACTCACATCTAAATACTTGTAGGCGCAGGGGGCGGGGCACCATACATAATGTGATAAACACATTATACATATGAGACATGGTTTATATTATGAAGATCTAGCTAGAGCTAGAAATGTAATGTGATTTGAAATCAAAATAAAGTGGATTCAAAAAATCTAGTTCGAGTTCATATAGTACACATAGTTCATATGTAACTCGAGACTAATCATGTGGTGTGCTGTGAAGATAATACACAAACGATGGTTTAACTTGAAAATAATGGTGATTGTAGATCTTATTAAAACAGAGAAATGAATTCAAATGCTTTGGCCTCACAACAATCATCACTGTAGATCTTATTCAAATAGAGAAACGAATTCAAATTTAGTTCATATTGAAGCGGTAGTATATACGTTTGGAATGCACTAAAACGTTCATTTGAGTAGTAGGTTGCATGCATTATACACGTAGCGAAATATTTTAATTGAACATAACATGAATTCAAAGTTACATTTGTAGGGCGCATTGATTTGGTACAGTACACGTTAGGCTTGTCCGGAAATTTCAACCCGCGCCTTGTTAGCCTGAAATATTTAAGATATATCTTTGTCTCGTTGTGCTCCGACAACTCCCTCCATCTCAACCCACACCTTGCTATTCCAAAATTACAACGCGCGCAAAAAACTACCACCTCCTGTGAAATCCCAACACGCGAAATGCCCGTGGTACCCCTGAACCGAAAGAACCGCCTCAAATCGGTGAGGGTACTTTCGTAACTTACCCCACATTTCAGACAAGCGCGTCTCTAAGCCATGGTTCCCCACTACCATCCCATCCGCCCACCCATTCGTACACCGAGGTCGCGAAAACCCGCGACAAAACCCCACACCCTGCTCCATCCGCCACCCAGCCGGAGCCTCTTCCCCGACGACGTCGTCCACAGCAACACCTCGACGTGCCTCATCCACCGTACCGGATGAGGATCCATCGTCGATCTCATCGTCCCGCCGGTTCAGCCACCCCGTCCTCCACCTCCAAGGAGCTGCCCTGACGTTCCCCTCGTCTTTCGCGCCACCTCCATTCCCACACCGTCGTCTTCACCTGCACCACCGGAAGAGCATCATCATCACTGTTTCCTCGGATGAAGTTGCGGCCTAATCAGCGCCACCAAAGAGGTTGTACACTAAACGCCGCATTTTCTTCTTGATTTGATCTCACGGTGCTGCCGGCGCTTGGTCCTGAGCCAACACAGCACGGCTCCATCCATGGCAGCGTTGCCGGCCACTTCCTCCAGGGCGTTGCTCCCTCGGCGGCCACGTCCACGTCAGTAGGACCTACTGTTGCTTTAGCTCTCGCTCGTGCTGCTGCTCTGCTCTTGCTCTTGGTCCCCTGCCTGGTCTGCTCTTCCTATTGCTCTTGCTCGCGCTGCTGCTCTCGCTCTTGCTCTTGCTTGCGATGCTGCTCCGATTTAGCTACACTTCACTCCGATGCCGCCGGGGTGAAGGAAGAACCAGCCGCAGCGGGGAGGGGGCTCGCCGGAGAGGTATCCCACTATCTATCTTAGGGTTCAGGATGGGGGCGGTGGTCGCCGGCGGTGGCGGGGCGGTGGCGTGGGGATTGCCGGAG
>NC_041386.1:632216360-632280629 GCF_002162155.2 Triticum dicoccoides
AGGGATGGCCGGGGCGGCGGCAGACCAGCGGTGGGGAGTGTTTTCGGGATGGGCGGGGCGGCGCACCGCCGGCCGCGGGTGGCGGGGGGCTGCTGTTTGGCCGGCTCAGGGGGGTGGAGGTTGAAGATGAACTGCAGGCCCTTGATTTCGTATCCAACGGCTGCAAAATCGACTGACCAGAGATGAAAAAGTCAGTCGACCGACGTGTATCCTCACCTTGCTAGTGCGTTCAGTTTCGACAGCAAAATTTAGTTTCGATAGCAAAATTCAGTTTTGACAGTTAAGTTCAGTTTTGACATTTAAGTTCAGTTTCGACACTTAAATTCAGTTTCGACAATTAAGTTCAGAGATGAGCGGCTGATGTATTTTACATCTAGCACTTTGTGTTTATGTATTTTACGTCATGTATTGGAGATGCCATTAGAATTCCACTCAGGTTAACGTTGTTCGTTGTCTCTCTTGTCCTACTTCAGCCTCAGCGTCGTACAACTCACCGGAGCTGCTCCAACAACGAAACCCTCCATCACAGTGGAGCAGTACCTCGGGCTCCATCTCCAGACGCCTAAGATCTTCTTCCCCTTCTCCGACAGCCAAGTCAGCTGGAGCATCCTCACCGGCTAACCCAATCACGGTGAGTTAGACATGGCTTTGCCAAAGAGGTTGTACACTTGTTGCATTTCTTTTTTACTCTACATGTTATATATATTGTCCACTGAGCACACGGATTTGTTCCTTTAGTGTCTCCTTGAAAGAAGAAACGTAGTAATTTTAATTTTCACTTGTCCTCCTTTTCAAATTCCTATTCATGAAGCACAAGACTAAGAGATAGTAGCATAATAGCATTATAACCGTAAATTTTCTTGTGGTTTGACTTAATCTCACCATGCTTCTTTGCATCCTGTGATCTTCCAATTGTTGTGAATCAAACACCCAGATTGGCAGAAATCCTATCTTTTAAAATTCTCTGTTTAGCACGTGCATTCCTATCTTATTCCTGTCTATTTCCTATCCATGCATTGTTGGAATCCTCCAATTCAAATGAGCCCTTACAGAATTACTTCTCTTATAGATAGTTGTCAAAGAAAACCTTGCGTGGTTTGTCCAGCTCCTGTTGCGCCGTCGTCCAGCCCAGCTCAGCTGCTCCAACGACAGAAGGGTCCAGCACAGCAGGGATCCGGCCTCCAGACTGTCTTTCGCCGCCTCAGATCTTCTTCCCCGCCGCTGGCAGCCATGAAAACTGCACTACCATCATCAACCGAGTAGATGACCTCGAGGACTACACGGGTCTGCAAGAGAGGTCACACTCTTTCGTGTCTGCTTACGTTATGCATCGCTTAATATTACATGCTACTTTATCGTCCTGTTCACCGATTAGACTCTGAGTCAGCTCCAAACTAATGGTCAAACTTGAGTTTTTAAATGGTTGTGGGGTACATATCGGGGCCGCTATCAATAGTATCTATCTACTATCTGGTTAATCTCCGGTGTCTACTATGAGTTTCATGTTGGGTGGGAAACAAACAGTAAAGAAGCCATTATCTGTATTTTTTAACTAAAGCCATTATCTGCCTGCTATTATTGGTTTTGGGTCTATCCACAGGTTGCTACCATCACTCTGGATTTCTGCATGCACTCCTTACATAATCTCACTATGTTTTCTTCCTATGCATGACAGTTATTGTAAACAATGGAACTAAACATGTAGAGCAAAAGAGACGAGCCTTGCGTGGCAATAAAATTTCATGCAGACGTCGCTCCATGGTAGGCGCAAAGGCAGCCCCCCCCCTCCACGCATTTCGGATTGTAATTGAGAGGAAGATATCTGTTCTGAGGGGGATTCAGAAGGAGAAGACAACTCCTATTTACCCCCTGAGGTCTTCGCTCTAACTTGGCATGCTGATGTTGGTTATATCATGCATATGGTGTCTTGCATTGCTTACTTTATACATCAAATATGTCATCGGCTTAGTTTAGACATCCTTTGTGCGAATGCCATCTGTTTAGTTTATTCATCATTTATGTGAATTATGCAACGCCATCTTGTTTAGCCAGGCATCATATATGTGAATTTTGCAATGACATCCTGCTTAGCCAGTCATCTTATATGTAAATTATATCAGACCATCCTTTTTTTCGTTACATATTACATTTGTCAACAATGTTATTACATTCAACTGCTCTTCGTGTGCATCAGCCATTTGACACGGTGATGGCAAATTCTAGAGTGAAAACAAGGTCTTTAGAGCAAACTATGTTATCTGACGAAGCGCATATCTCGCTAGTTACGGATAGCTCCTCAGAGGAGGATTCAGAGACAGATGACCAGTCCTATCCCCCCCCCCCCGAGGTGTATGCTCTAACTTGGCAGGGTTATGTTGCTCATATCGTGCATATGGTGTCTCGCATTGCTATGTCATTTGATTAGTTTAGACATGCTTTGTGTGAACGCCACCTGTTCAGTGTCTAATTACCATATATGTGAATTATGCATTGCCATCTTGTTGCAAGACATTATATATGTGAATTATACAATGCTATCTTGTTGCAAAGGCATTATATATGTGAATTACGCAATGCCATGATGTTTAGCCAGTCATCATGTATGTGAATTATATCATGCTATCATTTTTTTGTATTACGTGTTCCATTTGTCGACAACGTTTGTATATTCAACTAATCTTCCTGTGCATCAGCCATTTGAAGCGGTGATGGAAGTATCTGGAGTGAAAATAAGGTATTCAGAGCAGACAATGCTACCTGCTGAAGCAGACATCTTGCTGGTTACAGAGAGCTCCTCAGAGGAGGATTCAGAGACTGATGACCAGTCCTATTTTCCCCCTGAGGTCTATGCTCAAACTTGGCAGGGTTATATTACCCATGTCATGCATGTTGTCTTGCATTGCTTAGTTTTTACATCATATATGGATTGCCATCTGCTTACTTGCTTACTATATAAATCATATATTTGAATTATATCATGCCATCATGTTTACATAGTACATACACATCATGTATCCGAATTATGGCATGGCAACCCATTTAATAAAGACATCATATAGTTATATCATCTCATCCTGTTTAGTGTATACAGTCATCATATTTTGAATTATGGCATTCTATCCGTGAATATATGTGAATTATGGCATGCCAACCTATTTAATAAACACATTATATAGTTATGTCATGTCATCCTATTTACATAGTCTCATATTTTGAACTATGTCTTTCCATCTTTTTTAGTTAGCCATCATAATGCGAAATTGTGTCATGCTATCCTGTTTAGTTAGCCATCATATATGTGAAATTGTGTCATGCTATCATGTTTGGTTAGACAACATAAATATGAATTATTTCATGCCCTCTTTTATTCCCCACTATCCATTGCACCTGTCTATCATATAATGTCTATACATTCAATTACTTTTCTTGTTTATCAGCCATTTGAATTGGAGAGCGTGATGGCAATATCTAAGGGAGTAACAACACGGTCTTTAGAAAAGATAGTGCTACTAGTTGATGCAGATAGAACCACAGTTGTACTTGCCCAAGGACCAGATCCACCACACATAACCCAGACTCTCGCAGATTGTACCCCTACCCAGTTGGACAGAGAACCAGCTACACCCCTTCTAACCCCAACCCCGGCAGATAGTAACCCAGTTCCAGTTGACACAGCACCGTCTCCACCACAGAGCACCCAAACACGAGCAGTTAGTAAGGGAACTGCAGTGCCCAAAGCACGAGGACCACCACTCTGAATCCCAACTCAACGCTTAAAGGAGAAGAAGATTTCTTCTTAGGTCAGGTTCTGTAGCTATGGTTCATACTCCTTTTCTCTTGCATGACTGTATTTACTCATACCAACTATTTTCAAATTTGAAGGATGGAATTGAAACTCCAATGGCGCAACAGGTATGTTTTAAACCTGTTTCTTTAACTGGTTTGCTGTTGTAACCTGCTCTATGTTGATTTCAGTTTCAATTGAATAAACAGTTATGTTCTCATGTCATGCACATTACAAGTGTTGTTATTGCTCTATAGTTACCCACACTTATATTCTGTCTATTCTGCTTTGTCTTGAACAAATATTATTTGAACTGTGTCTCTATCTTGATTTGGCAACAAAAACTAGAATGATATAGACCATAAAGTGACCATGGTACATAGATATATGTTTGTTTCATGTTGTTATCCTGTCCACTTTACTACTGAACTCATTTACCAAAATGAGTTTCATATACAACATGGTAAACATGTGATGTGTCTGCTTATTTCTCTTTTAGAACGCGGACAAAATATTGGAGAACAGTACCGTGTTATCCAATGGTAAAGGAAGTAATGCAGATAAGGTTCAAGATAGTGAGACATCCCTGTTGGTCTCCAAGAAAGCTGATAAAAACTATCTTGACGACAGTGAGGGAACCCAAAAGTCCTGTCTTGATGTAGTGTTCGAGTTACTAGCCACTACTGCTGGCACAAGCTCTTCGAACTCGCTGCCTGAATCAGTTCGTCTTCTTGAGTCTCAACTTCAAGTTGAAAGACATCGATTAGATGTGCTGCGACAGGAAGCTGAAGGACTGAGGAAGTCCCTGCAGAATTCAGATGCATATTTTCTGGTGCAACAGCAAGCGCTGGAGGATTTAAGCGCCAAACAAGAGAAAGTTAATAAGCTTGCTAAGCATCTTGCCAGCATTATGGGTACCCAGGATATTGTTTCTTGAGATCTTCTAAAGTGGTTTCAGTTCTGGATTTGCTTTGCTGCGGCGTTTATTTGCGATGGTCGCCAACTTTGACAACCAGTGTATATGATATGCTGCTTTGTTCCTTATATTTGCACTGGTGGCGAAGTTTGATGCCCAGTGGATGTAATATGTGTAATAGCCGTGATAGCCTAGCGTTAGTTGCTTGCTTATTTATTTCCTTGTTGTCTTGTTTATTTGTTTGCTTTTAGTCATTGCAGTTCTTTTTCCGCGGTTAGCTTGTGGCTGCAATAACCTATTTTTTAAAACTAGGCCACAATAACCATGGGCTAATATTTACTGTAGTGACACTAGGCCTCCTACTGGCCGTAGAAACAGTGGGCCTTCTATAGGCTGTAGAAATAATGGGCCTTCTGCGGGCCGTAGAAACAATGGGCCTTCTGCGGGCCGTATTATCAATGGGCCTTATACGGGTCGTATAATCGATTGGCCAAACATGGGCCAAACAGACCGCATTATGGCCGTAAACGGGCTAGAGTTGGAATCGTCCGTTCATGGGCCGACCATAACGGGCCATCGTTAATAGGCCGTATTTGATGATGCTATGAAATCGGCCCAACGTATTAACGGACCACAAACGGGTCGACTGTAACCACGGGCTGAATTTGGCCCACAAGCAGAAAATGACAGTAATGGGTCGTAAGTAAATGAATGTTGGAAATGAGCCCAAGAATAAATGGGCTCTGAGAAGGCCGAAAGATAACATGGGCTGGAAACGGCCCAACGGAATAACGGGCCGTTAATGGGTATAAAGTGATACACTGTTCATTACGGGCTAGTTTCACCATGGGCCATTAATAGGTGTAAAGTGATACGCTGTTCATTACGGGCCAGTTTCACCACGGGTCGTTAGTAGGCCAAGAGTTACATAGGGCCTCATATGGGCCGAAAGACGTCATGGGCCATACATGGGCCAGAAGTGAAAACGGGCTGGAATCATATTGGATGGCCCAGATGACGCTACTGGGCCTAATTCGGATAGGGTGTAATGGGCCTTGGGTTAGCGGGCTGTAAATGGGCTATATTCGAATAGGCCATTAACAGGCTTTCCATGGGCCGGCCCGCCAGCTTTTGACCAAGTCAAGCGGGCTGGCCTTTTCACAGGAATGGGCCTTTGTTGGGCCGTGCCATGTGTCGACGTATCATAGGCGCCTTCCGTCCAATGAGTGGTTGACATCTATCCCAACGATGAGCCGACACATGTTTCCTCCAGCCAATGATGATTTTACACGTGGAAATCCCCATTGGTCGGGGCTGTTAACGGGTTATCGGATCCAAAACCTGACCCAATAGCTTAACGGTGTTCCTTTACGGTGGATGCCATGTGTCGGTCACCCTTGACAAAAGCACTTCTGTGACGCGCAATTTATCATCATGGAAGTGGACACTTCCGTGATGATAATTTTGGTAATGTCATGGAACACTTCTACGACAGCACAGGTATGACTATCTTGATTCTGTCATAAATTTGTCATGGATGTACATGCATGACAGAAAACGCAACTACTGTGACAAACACATATCATCACGGAAGTGTATTTTTTTGTAGTGAATTCTGGGTTGGAAAAGGAGCAAATATTAGAGAGCTATTCTGCATAGCTCCAAAAGTCTTGAAACTTCACGGAAGTTATTTCCAGAATATATAAAAAATACTGAGCGCAAGAAGTACCAGAGGGGGGCCACCCACCAGCCACGAGGGTGGGGGCGCGCCCTACCCCCCTGGGCGCGCCCCTGCCTCGTGGGCCCCTAATGGCCCTCTGATGCCCATCTTCTGCTATATGGAGTCTGTCGTCAAGGAAAAAATCATAAGAAAGCTTTCGGGACGAGACTCTGCCGCCACGAGGCGGAACCTTGGCGGAACCAATCTAGGGCTCCGGCAGAGCTGTTCTGCCGGGGACACTTCCCTTTGGGAGGGGGAAATCATCACCATCGTCATCACCAACGATCCTCTCATCGGGAGGGGGTCAATCTCCATCAACATCTTCACCAGCACCATCTCATCTCAAACCCTAGTTCATCTCTTGTATCCAATCTTTGTATCCAAACCTCAGATTGGTACCTGTGGGTTGCTAGTATTGTTGATTACTCCTTGTAGTTGATGCTAGTTGGTTTACTTGGTGGAAGATCATATGTTTAGATCCATTATGCATATTAATACCCCTCTGATTATGAACATGAATATGCTTTGTGAGTAGTTATGTTTGTTCCTGAGGACATGGGAGAAGTCTTGCTATTAGTAGTCATGTGAATTTGGTATTCATTCGATATTTTAATGAGATGTATGTTGTCATCCCTCTAGTGGTGTCATGTGAACGTCGACTACATGACACTTCACCATTGTTTGGGGCTAGAGGGAGGCATTGGGATGCAATAAGTAGATGATGGGTTGCTAGAGTGACAGAAGCTTAAACCCTAGTTTATGCGTTGCTTCGTAAGGGGCTGATTTGGAACCATATGTTTCATGCTATGGTTAGGTTTACCTTAATACTTCTATTGTAGTTGCGGATGCTTGCAATGGGGGTTAATCATAAGTGGGATGCTTGTCCAAGTAAGGACAGCACCCAAGCACCGGTCCACCCACATATCAAATTATCAAAGTACCGAACGCGAATCATATGAACGTGATGAAAACTAGCTTGACGATAATTCCCATGTGTCCTCAGGAGCGCTTTACTTCATATAAGAGTTTGTCCAGGCTTGTCATTTTCTACAAAAAGGATTGGGCCATCTTGCTGCACCTTATTTACTTTTATTACTTGCTACTCGTTACAAATTACCTTACCACAAAACTATCTGTTACTGATAATTTCAGTGCTTGCAGAGAATACCTTACTGAAAATTGCTTATCATTTCCTTCTGCTCCTCGTTGGGTTCGACACTCTTACTTATCGAAAAGGCTACGATAGATCCCCTATACTTGTGGGTCACCATGGAGCAATTAGCTAGAGTAGCTCTGTACAGAGCATTGTAGACATAGAAATTTGCGAAATACATACGGATCTGAAAGTTGCAGACCCGTAGACTAAACTTTTCTCACAAGCAAAACATGATCACTCTTTGGGCACATAGCGTTGTGAACTAGATTATTAACTCTAGTAAACCCTTTGGGTATTAGTCACATGGAGATGTGAACTAATCACATAAAGATGTGAACTAGATTATTGACTCTAGTGCAAGTGGGAGACTGAAGGAAATATGCCCTTGAGGCAATAATAAAGTTATTATTTATTTCCTTATATCATGATAAATGTTTATTATTCATGCTAGAATTGTATTAACCGGAAACATAATACATGTGTGAATACATAGACAAATAGAATGTCACTAGTATGCCTCTACTTGACTAGCTCGTTGGTCAAAGATGGTTATGTTTCCTAACCATAGACATGAGTTGTCATTTGATAAACGGGATCACATCATTAGGAGAATGATGTGATTGACTTGAACCATTCTGTTAGCTTAGCACTTGATCGTTTTAGTTTACTGCTATTGATTTCTTCATGACTTATACATGTTCCTATGACTATGAGATTATGCAACTCCCGATTACTGGAGGAACACTTTGTGTGCTACCAAAAGTCACAACGTAACTGGGTGATTATAAAGGTGCTCTACAGGTGTCTCCGATGGTACTTGTTGAGTTGGCATAGATCGAGATTAGGATTTGTCACTCTGATTGTCGGAGAGGTATCTCTGGGCCCTCTCGGTAATGCACATCACTATAAGCCTTGCAAGCAATGCAACTAATGAGTTAGTTGCGGGATGATGCATTACAGAACGAGTAAAGAGACTTGATGGTAATGAGATTGAGCTAGGTATTGAGATACCGACAACCGAATCTCGGGCAAGTAACATACCGATGACAAAGAGAACAATGTATGTTGTTATGCGGTTTGACCGATAAAGATCTTCGTAGAATATGTAGGAACCAATATGAGCATCCAGGTTCTGCTATTGGTTATTTACCAGAGATGAGTCTCGATCATGTCTACATAGTTCTCGAACCCGTAGGGTCTGCACGCTTAACGTTCGGTGACGATCGGTATTATGACTTTATGTGTTTTGATGTACCGAAGGTAGTTCGGAGTCCCGGATGAGATCGGGGACATGATGAGGAGTCTCGAAATGGTCGATACATAAAGATCGATATATTGGACGACTATATTCGGATATCAGAAATGTCCCGAGTGATTCGGGTATTTTTCGGAGTATCGGAGAGTTACTAGAATTCGTCGGAAATATATGGGCCTTATTGGGCTTTAGCGGAAAGAGAGAGGGGTGGATGCGCCCCCCCCCAGGCCTAGTCCGAATTTGACTAGGGGGAGGGGTGGCGCCCCCTCCTTCCTTCTCTTCTCTTTTCCCTTTCCTTCTCTCCTACTCCTACTACATGGAAGGGGGGAATCCTACTCCCGGTGGGAGTAGGACTCCCCAGGGCGCGCCATAGGAGGGCCGGCCCTCCCCCTCCTCCACTCCTTTATATACGTGGCCAGGGGCACCCCATAGATACATAAGTTGTTCATTGATCCCTTAGCCGTGTGCGGTGCCCCCTCCACCATAATCCACATCGATCATATTGTAGCAGTGCTTACGTGAAGCCCTGCATCGGTAGCAACATCATCACTGTCATCTCGCCGTCGTGCTGACGGAACTCTCCCGTGAAGCTCTGCTAGATCGGAGTTCGTGGGACGTCATCGAGCTGAACGTGTGCTGAACTCCGATGTGTCATACGTTCGGTACTTGGATCGGTCGGATCGTGAAGACGTACGACTACATCAACCGCGTTCTCATAACGCTTCCGCTTATGGTCTACGAGGGTACGTGGACGATACTCTCCTCTCTTGTTGCTATGCATCACCATGATCTTGCGTGTGCGTAGGAATTTTTTTGAAATTACTAGGTTCCCCAACAAAGCCAAGCAAGATTTTCATCCACGCATCGCACATAACCACCACGCCTCCTGGAATTAGGCAACACCGTCCAATTAGCCTCGTACCGCCGCCACCGCAACTCTAAGCCTAAGTAGTTGCAAAACCAAGGACTGAAGACCGGCTGCACGACCAATAGGAACCCGGCCACTACACTAACTCCCATCCTAAACAAGAGACCACAACCACCGCCACCTCCGGCAGGGTCCAGAACCATCCGCAACCGCCGACCCCCACAAGGTCGGGCTTGCGACGGTCGGACCCGCTCCTCCATGAAGCACCAAGAGGCACCACCAGGAGAGCTTCACCGCTCACCACACCGCACAGAGTTGACCGGCCACTCGCTGCTCACCAAGACCCCATCTTAGCTGAGCCATCGCAGTGTCGCCACCACCAGCATGTCCGTGGGTTCGCTCCGCTACCTCCAGATGACGCCGCCATCACCCAAGCACGCCACTACACTACTGCCAGCTCCATCCAACCCCGCCGCCTTGCCAAGCTCCTTGTCGCGCATCCGCCACCAGCCTCCACCACTGGCAACACAGATCTGGCCAAAGCGAGCCCCGTCATGGGAGAAACGCCGCGCCGCCACTGGCCCGCGCGCTCCGCCGTGACGACGCACCACCACCGGCCAACGGCTGCGCCGCCGCACACCGCCACCGCCAGCAAGCACCATCCGTCGCGCCGGCCTCCAGGATCCGTCATCTTGGACGAAGAAGAGGCCCCCCCGCGGCCCCCGCTCCAGCTGAGGGCGAAGGAGATCCCGCCGCCGCCAGCACTGCGCGGGCTTTGCCCGGCGGCGGGGGAGAGGGATCGGGTGCGGGTAGTGTAACACCCTCGATGCGACTATATCTCCCACGTGTCGAAGCATGACTTAGAGGCATAACCGCATTAAAAGGAATGTCGCAAGTGAGGTAATCTTCACACAACCCATGTAATACATAAGGGAAAGAGATACATAGTTCTCTTACAATCGCCACTTCACACAATACAAGAATAAAGCATTACATCATACAGATACAATCAAGGTCCGACTATGGAACCAAAATAAAAGACGACTACCCCAAATGCTACACAGATCCTCGATCATCCCAACTAGGCTCCACTACTGATCAACTGGAAACGGAACAACATAACGAACACGATCTTCATCAAGCTCCTCCTTGAGCTCGGTTGCGTCACCTGCATGGTTTCATCGGCACCTGCAAACTGGTTTTGGAAGTATCTGTGAGTCACGAGGACTCAGCAATCTCACACCCTCGCGATCAAGACTATTTAAGCTTATAGGTAGGGTAAGGGTATGAAGTGGAGCTACAGCAAGCGACTAGCATATTTGGTGGCTAACATATACGCAAAAGAGAGCGAGAAGAGAAGGCAAAAGCACGGTCGGACAACTATGATCAAGAAGTGATCCTAGAACATCCTACGTCACGCATTACACCAACACCGTGTTCACTTCCCGGACTCCGCCGAGAAGAGACCATCACGGTTACACACGCGGTTCATGCATTTTAAGTAAGTTAGGGTTTAAGTTTTCTACAACCGAACATTAACAAATTCCCATCTTCCCATAACCGCGGGCACGGCTTTCGAAAGTTCAAATCCCTGCAGGGGTGTCCCAACTTAGCCCATCATAAGCTCTCATAGTCAATGAATGATATTCCTTCTCCCAAGACAATCCGATCAGACTCGGCATCCCGGTTACAAGACATCCTCGACAATGGTAAAACAAGTCCAGCAACACCGCCCGAATGTGCCGACAAATCCCGATAGGAGCTGCACATATCTCGTTCTTAGGGCTCACTCAAATGAGCAATCCTTACAACTAAAACCAGCCCTCAAGTTTCGCCGAGGTGGCGCTGCAAGGGGCTCTAGTTTGGACCAACACTCAGAGGAGCACTGGCCCGGGGGGTTAAAATAATGATGACCCTTGGGAGCGCGACTCCCAAGGGAAAAGAGGCTAGGTGGCGAATGATAAAACCAATGTTGGGCATTGCTGGAGGAGTTTTATTCAAGGCGAACTGTCAAGGGGTTCCCATTATAACCCAATTGTGTAAGGAACGCAAAATCCGGGAACATAACACCGATATGACGGAAACTAGGGCGGCAAGAGTGGAACAAAACACTAGGCATAAGGCCGAGCCTTCCACCCTTTACCAAGTATATAGATGCATTAATTAAATAAGAGATATTTTGATATCCCAACAATAATATCCATGTTCCAACAAGGAACAAACTCCAATCTTCACCTGCAACTAACAACGCTATAAGAGGGGCTGAGCAAAGTGGTAACATAGCCAAACAACGGTTTGTTAGGACAAGGTGGGTTATAGGCTTGGCTTAACAATATGGGAGGCATGATAAGCAAGTGGTAGGTATCGCAGCATAGGCATAGCAAAAGAGCGAGCAACTAGCAAGCAAAGATAGAAGTGATTTCGAGGGTATATGGTCATCTTGCTTGAAATCCCGCAAGGAAGAAGAACGAGTCCATGAAGAAGATAAACGGACGTAGTCGAACGGTTCCTCACAAACGCGACGTTATCGGAACCAACCCGAAGAAGCAACACCGGAAAGAAGAACACAACATAGTAAACAACCAACACATGAACATGGTATGATATGAGGGATGCGATATGTGATGCATATGCATGATTTGGAAATGAATGATTAAACCTGGCCTCAACTTGGAAAACCAAGAGTGCCACTGGAAAGAGGAGTTGATTTCGGTTGAAATCGATATAAAGATCACCGGAATCGGATGCACGGTTTGGAAAAGGCAAGCAAAACGAATATGGCACCGGTCTGCGATTAACAGCAAGTAGCCTTCTAAATGCATCAAGATAACTATGCTACAGCACTCAAACATAGCAACAAAATACATGGCAGGGATACACTCATGATGATTGACAAAATATGAACACTGAGCTATGGCTAATTCACTCATTAACAGGTTCAAACAAGCGTGGCAAAAGAGCAAAAGATAACAGGTTTGAGACTTAGTGACATTAACAGCATGTCAGGAATTTATCATCAGGAAGCAATGTTTAGAGCATGATAACTACATGCTACAGGAACATATCATGGCAAAGCAAGGCATGTAATGAATCTACTCAAAGCATACAACAAAAGTCCCTTAGTGACCATGAGCCAAAAGGGATCAGAAAATACAATTGCAAGCATGTGAACATAGCAATAACATAAACAGATTTAGACTTAGTGAAAAACTGGAGCATGGCAAAACAGATAACAGGTAGGCATGTTTACGAGCTCGATACACTCACTACAAAGCATGGCATGATAATGTAAGCATACATCCATCAAGAAGACATGGCATAGAAGCTAGAAATGGCAAGAACAACAACATAGCATGCACGGATCAATAGCAACATCCTCGGCAAAATCGCTAAACATGTCAACAATCTGCCAGGAACATTTAATAGCAAAAGTAGAGCTCTATTGACTCAAGCTAGGGTGCTCCATAAATGCAAACAAAGACATGGATGTATAGAGCACCATAATATTAACAAAACATCCTTACTGATCATGCCCAAAAGATGCACGGATCACTAGGAAACAACATGAACATATGGCATAGCAACAAAAACAGTACAAGGACTTAGTGAAATTCTAAGTCCCTGAAATCAGCATCATTGAGTAAGCTACTTTGCATGCTTGTGCTAGTCACCACAAAGATCACAAAAATACATGGCATACACCCCTGTAAAGATGGCATGGCATATAACAAAACACATGTAGAGCTCAGGATCATAGCATGCACACAATAATCATGGAGAAAATGACAAAAGGCCATTTGCTAAACAGATCTGACATATTCATCACATAGCCCTCTTCCAACAGCATTTCGGGCATCAAGATGAGCTCAAATGAAAATGATGCAATGAGATGAAATGATGTACTCGTCGAGGCAAACATTTTGATATGCTACACGCGCGAATCGGAGCTACGATGATGAAGTTATGGCCTGACGAAGTATGCAAAATAATTAGGGTTAGAGATGAAAAAGTCAACCGAGGGGGATTTTCAAATCTGAGATCCGGATCGGGCGGCACGTGGAACGAGGAACGCCGGGGAGCTGTTCGCCGGAGTGGTTGAAGACGGCCGGAGCGAGTGGGGCCGACCGGAGAGGAAGAAGGAGAGCCCGGGCGGAGGAAGCTCGCCGGCGAGGGGCTCGGGCACGCGGTGGCGCGGGCGGGCCGCGGCGGTGCGGTGCAGCGGCACTGCACCGGCGAGAAGACACTGGCGACGAGGTGATGGAGATGGTGGGGGGAGCTTGGATGGCGGCGCGGGGGAGGCACAGCCTCGGCAGCGGCGGCGGGCGCTCCCAGGCGCGGGGTGGCGAACGGAGCGCGGGGACAGGTGGCGCACGCTGGTTGGAGGAGAGCAGCGGTGGAGACGACGTGGCACGCCCTGATTCGTCGGGGTGACGCGTCTGGCGAACATGTCCGGCGCGGGATGGACATGTCCGGCGGCGCGAGGAGGGAGATGGCTAGGGTTTCGGTCTATATATATATAGGTAGAGGGAGCTAGGGAGCTCCAAATGAGGTGTGGTTTGTGGCCACGCGATCGTGATCGAACGCTCTAGATGATGGGAGAGGTTTAGGTGGGTTTTGGGCCACTTTCGAGGGGTGTTGGGCTGCAACACACACGAGGCCTTTTTGGTCCCTCGGTTAACCGTTGGAGTATCAAACGAAGTCCAAATGGCACGAAACTTGACAGGCGGTCTACCGGTAGTAAACCAAGGCCACATGACAAGTCTCGGTCCAATCCGAAAACGTTTAACACCCGCACACGAAAAGAGGTAGAAAGGGACACGGGTGACATAGGAGCGCCGGATTGCAAAACGGACAACGGGGAAAATGCTCGGAAGCATGAAATGAACATGTATGCAAATGAAATGCACATGACGACATGATATGCAATGCATGACACGCAAGCAATGACAAGGCAACAACAACGAATAACTGGAAGACACCTGGCACATCGGTCTCGAGGTGTTACAACACTCCACCACTACGAGAGGATCTCGTCCCGAGATCTAGAATGGCACCGGAGGGAAAACGGAAGAGAAAGAGAAGAGGTAAAACTAAGTTGCTTCTTTGACAAACGAGTGAGAACAAAGAACCTTGAAAAGGTTAATCCATTTCGAGAAAAGAATACAACGGAGATGAACGAAGTTGAAAGCACTCCGGTAGGGAAGAGTAACAAGGAAGAACAAATTCGGGCAGCACTCCGGTTGAAAAGATATGCAAGGCTTGAAAAAAATGAAAAGAACTTGAGTAGAGGACACAACACTCCGGTTAAATGGATAATCACGAAAAGAACACGATCCTGACAAAACAAGAAGATGGGTTGAAGAGAGCAACATGACAATGCCTCCGAGAGAAAGGAATAGAAGATAGATAATTGAAATAGAGGAATGGAGAAGAAGATGCCAACTTCTGCCTCAAAAGAGCTTGAAAATGCATCTTTAGGAGAAGGGTCGAATGGAGTTGTTAGAAAACCAACAACAACAAAAAATGAGCTTGTAGTGGGCTTATGGAGAACATCTCAAAACTAAGAGGTGAAATTCCACCACTAACGAAAACAAGATTGGATTGATAAGAACAAGGAGACGAGGAACTATTTTCACTGGGAGGATGAAAGAAGAACTTGGATCATTTATAAGCACCATAATTGCAACAAACCTTAGGGAAGGCTTTAGGTGAAATATAACCCAAGATAACTCCAATGACGAGATTGATGGATTTAAAATATCTCATTCTTAACAACATGTGAATCATGAAACATGAACTCAAATTATCAAGAATGACATAATACCACCTCCGATGATACAGTAGAAAGAATTGCACTCCGAATAGCAAGATGAAGAATGCTTGAGCTCCTCCAAAAAGAATCTCAATGAACACTTTGAGAAGGAATTAAATCCTTGATGAACCCTCATGTAGAACCTTCATGAAGAACTCCGGTAAACAAAAGAATAACGAGAAGAAAGAGAAGTTGGAAACACAAGGTGAACCTTGTACCGATTAGATGAATCTTCACGATGATATAATGCTGAAAAGCTTGGAACTTCGGAAAATAAAGATGAACAAATGAAACCGAGAATTTAATCATTGTGAACAAACTCCGGAAGAAAAGATTAACATATGGATGAAACAAGAATAATAATTACATTATGATTATCCCTCACCAATTAAATTGATGACAAACAATGGATTTGGCATACTACTTATTCTTGTAGAAAGGATTAAGAGAGGTATAGCATAAATTTGAGAAGGTCTTCGATGATCCCCAGGTAGGATTGAAAAAAACAACAAATACATTGATATGACAAACGAAGGAAGAAGAATCTTGGACGAACCACCGTAAGAATTGAAGATGAACAAATGAAAGATAAAGAAACACCGGGTAAAATTAGCAAATGAACGAAGATGCTTTCTAGGATTTAGATACATGAGAGCGAAGAGATCATGAATTGATTAGAGAATATTTGAATGATGCATCGGTAAGATTTAGATAACGAGAGCTGAAAGCTAAGAATGAATAAATCTGAGATGATGGGCTCCGGAGAATCAAACTGAAAAAGACTCCTGAATTACTCCGGATAGGTGAAAAGAATTCTCACAACCGAAGACAATTATGAGATGATGGCAACAAGCTAGAATCATGAATCTTTGAAGAGAATGGAGCAATGTCGGTGTCAAAACCGGCGGATCTCGGGTAGGGGGTCCCGAACTGTGTGTCAAGGACGGATGGTAACAGGAGACAAGGGACACGATGTTTTTACCCAGGTTCGGGCCCTCTTGATGGAGGTAATACCCTACTCCTGCTGGATTAATATTGATGATATGGGTAGTACAAGAGTAGATCTACCACGAGATCAAGGAGGCTAAACCCTAGAAGCTAGCCTATGGTATGATTGTTGTATATGGAGTTGATGTCCTACGGACTACAACCCTTCGGTTTAAATAGATACCGGATAGGGTTAGGGTTACACAGAGTCGGTTACAATGGTAGGAGATCTTGAATATCCGCATCGCCAAGGAAAGTCCCATCCGGACACGGGACGAAGTCTTCAATCTTGTATCTTCATAGTCCTGGAGTCCGGCTGAAGGTATAGTCCGGCTACCCGAACACCCCCTAATCCAGGACTCCCTCAGTAGCCCCTGAACCAGGCTTCAATGACGACGAGTCCGGCGCGCAGATTGTCTTCGGCATTGCAAGGTGGGTTCCTCCTCCAAGTCCTTCATAGAAGATTGTAAACACCAAGAGTAGTGTCCGGCTCTGCAAAATAAGTTTCCACATATTGCCATAGAGAGAATAATATTAACACAAATCAAATCTGCTGATGTATTCCGCTGTGCGTCATCACACTACAGCCAAACTTTACTCGAATCGTTTTTACTTTTCCACCTCAGCATGTTTTGCGAGGCGGTTTCCTTGGCACGTCTTGTCAAAGCAGAGATCGTGTACCCCCTTTTCCGGGATTCTCATCAATACGGACGTGGGTAACCCAACCGCACCATTTATCACGGCGCTTGGGAGGCAAGCGAGTTTTACTAGGCTGGTGGGGACACACAACCGCATCCGCCCATATAAGGGGATAAGGATCCACCTTTTTACCCACGCCTTCTTCCTCCTTTGCCTATCCATCTCCTGCGCGCTCGAGCTCCAGCGCCCAAGCCCGCACTTCCCACCTCAACCTTCTCTAGCAATGTCCAGAGCGGGAGGCAAGTGGATGGTCTCCTCCGCCACGGAGGGCCAAGTCAAGAAGCTAAGGAAGGCCGGATACCTGTCTAAGGACATCGCGCATCGGCTTCCCAAAAAGGGGCAGCTTCTCCCCACCCCAAGGCCCCATGAGAGGGTAGTATTTCTTCCCCACTTCCTCCGCGGACTGGGTTTTCCACTCCACCCATTTGTCCGGGGGCTCATGTTCTACTACGGCCTGGATTTCCACGATCTGGCCCCGAACTTCATCCTCAACATCTCGGCGTTTATCGTCGTGTGCGAGGCTTTCCTCCGCGTCCGCCCTCATTTCGGCCTCTGGCTCAAGACCTTCAACGTCAAGCCCAAGGTGGTGCGCGGCAGCCAGGCGGAGTGCGGAGGCGCCATGGCGGGCAAGATGGCCAACGTCCTATGGTTCGAGGGCTCTTTTGTGGAGACCCTAAAGGGGTGGCAATCCGGGTGGTTTTACATCACCGAGCCACGCGATCCGAAATGGATCGCAGCCCCCGAGTTCCGATCCGGACCCCCCACGCGGCTTATGTCCTGGAAAGAGACGGGCCTGTCGTGGGGTGACGAAAAAGAGGTGACCGGATTGCAAACATGCATCCAGTCCCTGGTGAACAAGCCAATCCGGCTTGTTAATGTAATCCAGGTTATGCTCGTCCGTCAGATCCTCCCGTGCCAACAACGGGATTTTAATCTGTGGGAGTTCGACCCGGCGCAGCACCAAACCCTTAGCAGGCTATTCGACACGACGTACGAAGATGCCTGGAAGGTGCTATTCAAGGGCGCCGAGGCTCCCGCATTCACCTCCGAGGACCACGGATACAGCTCGCAGCGTCACGCTAGCGAGGTAAGCTATCTTCACCTTTACAGGATGTTAAGGTTTTTTCATAGTTTGACTCTATGCGGGATCTAAACTCCCTTACCTTTGACAGGCTTGGCGGGCGATATCCGGATCGATTAACTGTCCGGCTCCGCTGCCCGAAGACCCAGCCCCAACTCTACTAGTGAAGCTGCTGGTTCCGGTGCCTTATGTGGTGCCGGAGAAGAAGGCCAAGAAGAAGAAGACCACGGGGACTCGAAAGAGTGCCCGTAACGTGGTGGTGTCGGACTCGTCATCCAACGAGTCCGAGACGCCCTCTTCCCATGAAAACGAGGAGGAGGAAGAAGAAAACTCTCCCCCCCCCAGCGGACGGAGGAGAGAAGAGGAAGGCCGCCCCAATGAGGGAGGTCGAGGGGTCTAGGAAAAGGAAGATCCCTCCGCCGGACTACTCCCCCGACGCCGAAGAGGGCGAAGAGCAGTGGCCAAACAGGGCCAAGCGTCTGGTGAAATTGTAAGTTTGGATATCAGAGTAACTCATGATGTTCCTTTGTTGCACAGCTTTCCCTAATGTCGAACGTAATTATGCAGCCCGCCCCGGGCCGAATTCAACAAATCGTCGGGCGGCTCCCTGGACTCATCAGACGTGAACTAAGTTCCGCCCGCTGTCTCCCCCCGCACTGCAGACGACGCTGAAGTGGCATCACGACAAGCTCTGGGGCAGGAGGAGGTGGTCCCGGAGGAGCCGCAAGGCAACGTCCCGGACTCCATGAGTGAAGGGGATAAGGCCCCCCAGGGCTCCAAGTCCGGCTTTGTGCCGGACACCGCGCCGGAATCTTCCACAGTTCCGGACCGTGGTAGGCGAACTCCTTCCAAGAGGAGCAAGCCTTCTGAGCCGGCGGCCTCCGTCCAACCGGAGGTGCCGGACAATCTGCTGGAGGTGCTTGACGGCGCCTCCATCGACGAGGGGTACCATACTATTATGAGTACGGTGATCCAGAAGGTTCGGTCCGCCAAGAGCGGACTGACTAAAGCTTGCGCTAGCCTTCTAACAGGCTTCGAGGTAAGTAAAAATATGTAAAAATATTACCGCATAGACAGTATCCCCTGATGCTCTGTTTGGCGTTCGGAAAGAAAAGCCGAATAGAGGATCTATTAAATATCGCAGGAGTCTAACAAAAAAGAGTCAATATGCGTATGCAGGCTTCACTGCTATCCACCGCCGCACTGACTGCGGAGGTGGGTGTCCTGAAGCAGGACCTCGAGCGGACCGAGCAAGAGCTCGGCCTTGCCAAGCGGCGGCTCGAGGAGAAAGAAGGTAAGAAATACCTTACAGAAAAAGTGCCTATAAAGAGGCGTGATTGCAAAAAAATAACAGGATTGTACTGCTTATTGTAGGGGCCACGACTGAAGTGGCGACCCTTAAGCAGGCGCTGTCTGAGGCCGAAAAGAAAACGGCCGTGGAGCGCACCGAGCAAGACAGACTTGGGGCTCAGGTCTGCGAGGTGCAGCAAGAGCTTCAGGCTCTCATGAAAAAACATGAGAGTTTGGAGCTTGAGTCAAAGGTGCAAGCATCCGAGCTCGCGACGGCCCTTGAGACTGCCAAGTCTGCCAAGTCCGAAGCCCAAAAGGCCCTCCAAGAGTTGGAGGAGATGAGGAAGATAGCAGCGGGTAAGGCATTCTTTATGCAAAGTAGAAATATAAAAGTAAACTACTTGTTACTTACCCGAATCCGGAGCTCTCCAGGGGCATTCGCAGATCTTCCCCGCAGCGTATCCGATGCTGCCGCATTCTACCGAGCTGAAGAGGGCGGCTCGACGGAGAAGGTGTTTTGGTCTCAGTATTCTGAGGCCGGACACCCTGTGCCCTTGAGCAACCAGCTGAAACAGCTGGTCGAGCTCCACAAGGCGGCCGAACAGGCCACGAAGGGCTTCATAGTTCGGCTGTGGCCCGGAGAGACCCTGCCTCGGAGCTATTTCGGGCTGGTGCGGCGGCTGGTGGAGGCCTGTCCGAGGCTCGAGGTCATCAAGCGCTTCGTCTGCATCGAAGGTGCCTGTCGGGCCCTTGCCCGTGCAAAGGTGCACTGGGGTAAGCTGGACGGTGAGAAGCTTGTGAAGGACGGGCCGCCGCCGGGGTAGGAGCATCGCAAGCCCGAGAACTACTACAAGGATGTTCTTGCAGGTGCCCTCCTTGTGGCGGATGAATGTATCAAGGATGTGATTTTTGAATGAACTCGCTCGTGTTTATCCTGTGCGCTGAAAACTTGTTCATATGCGCTAAGCAATGCTTATTGAATTTAAAATATTACTTTCTGTGCGGCCGTTTATCAAAAAATTGAGAGATGGCCAGTCGTCGGCTTCTGCCCCCATGCCACTAGTGCTGGGGTGTTCAGGATAAACCTGAGCGCTCTTTTTCCCATAGTTGGGTCCTTCGAGGGAGGCTCTCAGCACAACGAACCAGGCAATCGGACTATAATGCTTGAACACTCTCACTTAGCCATAGAACTCTATAATTTTAAATTTCAGCGAAGCCCCTAGTTCGGAAGACCGAGTTCGGGGCGCTATCCACGCCTTGGCCGGACAAAGCCAGCTCCTCGCTCGAAGCGGCATAAGTCTTTAGGGACTCGAAAAACCTCTCAAACAGCGACCGGTCTCTCGCCTCATCATGACAGTCAGTTTTAGCTTTCTCTACTGAGGTGCTTAACCCAGCTGAACCGGGGCACAATCGCAGTGGTTCTCCTAGTGCTACCTTAGCCGATATAGCGGAACGTAAGGCACCAAAACATAGGAGCCGGGCAAACCCAACTATTGACCCAAATCATGATTCGGAGCCGATGCATCTAGTGCTATAAGTTCGGGGTGCCGCACTTGTGAAAGTGTACGGACTTCTCACACCATAATGAGGGGTACTGAAGCCCCTGGCGTGTTTGCCGTACCATGGTGTACGGGTGCAATCAAGTCATTTAATAAACATATATGTGAAAAGAGGATAATGCAAAAAATAGACAAAAAGCTATGCATTGTTTATAGAGAGGCTATTTATCAAAGCCGAACGATACAAATAGTGCGATAAGCAAAAAGATATTGGACTATTTAACATGTCCTGACCAGGGGCAGGCCGCGGAATTGTATTCAAAACAGGTATACTGCTCGTAACAGAGACCACCTGGGAGTTCCATAATGCGGCATGGCTTGTCTGCCTCCCTGGATCTTGCATCATTTTGTGCGGCAGTCAAATTGCCGAACAGGTCGTCCGAAGTATGGAGTCCTGAAAGTAAGAAAAAATTAAAAAAAGAATCCGGCAGCCCCTAGTACGTTTTAAGCCGTATTTTGGGCGTGCTGTTATTGTGCCCCTTCCCCTGTGCCCATGGTATTTCAAGGGCGTAGTTATGTACGTGAGGCACTGGTTTCGCTATGTCGCGAGAGCTGGGGTTGGGGCCGCATTGCTACGCTTGCTCAGAGCATGCCAGGCGGTCCTGCTGTGGGTTACTCCGGGCGCGCTTGGCAGTGTCTGGCTTTTTAACGGCTGGACTGGAGAATTGCCTAAGAAGGCTACTTTGTACTTCCGCTGCGAGAGCCGCCGTGTGCTCCTCCGTACGGAGGGAGCGTTCGGTGTTTTCGTTAACCGTGATTACTCCTCGAGGGCCTGGCATCTTGAGCTTGAGATATGCATAGTGCGGCACCGCATTGAACTTTGTGAATGCGGTTCGTCCGAGCAGGGCGTGATAGCCACTGCGAAACGGGACTATATCGAAGATTAACTCTTCGCTTCGGAAATTGTCCGGGGATCCGAAGACCACGTCAAGTGTTACTGAGCCTGTACAGTTGGCTTCTACACCTGGTATAACGCCTTTAAAGGTCATTTTTGTGGACTTAATCCTTGAGGGATCTATACCCATTTTCCGCACTGTATCCTGGTAAAGCAGGTTCAGGCTACTGCCGCCGTCCATGAGGACTCTTGTGAGATGAAATCCGTCGTTGATTGGTTCAAGAACCAATGTGGTGAAGCCGCCATGACGGATGCTAGTGGGATGGTCCCTTCGATCAAAAGTGATCGGGCAGGAGGACCATGGGTTGAACTTTGGGGCGACTGGCTCCATCGCGTATACGTCCCGTAGCGCACGCTTCCGCTCCCTCTTGGGAATGTGGGTTGCGTATATCATGTTCACCATCCGCACTTGTGGGTGAAAGCCCTTCTGTCCATTGTTGTTCGGCGGCCTGGGCTCCTCCTCGTCGTCGTTGTGCAGCCCCTTGTCTTTGTTTTCGGCTCTTAACTTGCATGCCTGCTTGAACACCCTACAATCCCTGTTAGTGTGATTGGCTGGCCTTTCGGGGGTGCCATGTATCTAGCACAAGCGGTCGAGTATTCGATCCAAACTGGACGGGCCCTGAGTATTCTTTTTGAATGGCTTTTTCCGCTAACCAAATTTATAGCCTCTGAATCCGGCATTGACTGCCGTGTCTTCATTGCTGTCGCTGCTAACGCGGCATTTTTGCTTATTCCGACGTGTCCTGCCACTTTTGTCCTTGGTATCCGAATTACCAGGGTTCTTTGATAAGTTGTTACTGCGAGCTAGTCAGCTGTCTTCTCCCGCGCAAAAGCGGGTCATGAGTGTCGTGAGGGCTGCCATAGATTTCGGCTTTTCCTGTCCCAGGTGCCGGGCAAGCCACTCGTCGCGGATGTTATGCTTGAAGGCTGCTAGGGCCTCTGCGTCCGGACAGTCGACTATCTGATTTTTCTTTGTTAGGAACCGTGTCCAGAATTGCCTTGCCGATTCCTCTGGCTGCTGAATTATGTGGCTTAAGTCGTCGGCATCCGGTGGTCGCATGTAAGTTCCCTGGAAGTTGTCGAGGAATGCGGCTTCTAGGTCCTCCCAAGAACTGATTGAGTCTACTGGCAAGCTGTTAAGCCAATGCCGGGCCGGTCCTTTAAGTTTGAGCAGGAGGTATTTGATGGCGTGTAGATCATCGCCGCGTGCCATGTGGATGTGAAGGAGATAATCCTCGATCCATACCACCGGATCTGTTGTGCCATCGTATGGTTCGATGTTTACGGGTTTGAAACCCTCTGGGATTTTATGATCCATTACTTCATCCGTGAAGCATAGCGGGTGTGCGGCGCCTCTGTACTGGGCTATATCACGATGCATCTCGGAAGAGCTATGTCTGTTGTGTTCGGCCCGGCCGAATTTGTTGTATCCGGAGTGAAGATCATCGTCACGTGTCGTAGGGCACCTACGCGATTCGTAGATCAATCTTGTTTGTCTTGCCTTATCCTCCAGTATGTCTCGCAGGTCTGGCGCATTTTCCCGTGCCTTAGTTGAGCGGCGTCAGGGCATGGCTTGGGTGGAGGGCCGAGAGGCCTCTCTGTCGCGGCCGCGAGGTGGCCGGTCTGCCATGTCATGCGCTGGTGATGTAGGTGCTTCCTCCTCTGATCGGGGTAGCGGCCTACACTTTGGGTAACTCTTGGAGGGGCGTTCGAGTTCATACTCTTCGGCCGCAAGGACTTCAGTCCATCTGTCAGCTAGCAAGTCTTGGTCAGCTCTAAGCTGTTGCTGCTTTTTCTCGAGGCTGCTTGCCGTGGCTAAAAGCCCTGCGTTTGAAACGCTCTTGTTTGGCGGGGTCTGATGGTACAACGAATTCGTCGTCATCGAGGCTTGCCTCGTCTTCGGAGGGAGGCATATAGTTATCATCCTTGACCTCTTGGTCTGCCGCTCTCTCATGAGGGCTGGCTTCTCCATCTTCCTGTGCCGAATCTTGCTGGGGTGGGTGTTCTTCGGCGCTATCCGGGGTAGTATTATCTCCCGTGCCGGAATCACTGTTTTTGCTTTGGCGGGATTTAGAGCAGCGCCGCTGACGCTGGCGTTTTGGCTGTTTCTTGGAGGTGTCATCCCCCGCTGTTCCATCGCCATCTCCATCTTTTGGAGTATCCACCATATATATGTCATATCACGAGGTGGCCTTCCAGCGCCCTATAGGTGCTGGTTCCTGTTCGTCTCCTACATCGTCGTCCATACCGTCGATGTCTTTGGAGCCGAAGTCAAGCATGTTGGTTAAATCGTCGATAGTGGCTACAAAGTGGGTGGTGGGTGGGCTTTGAACTTCTTCATCGTCCGTATCCCATCCTCGCTGACAGTAATCCGGCCAGGGCTCTCCTGATAAAGAGAGAGACTTGAGAGAATTCAGGATGTCGCCAAAAGGCGAGTGCTGAAAGATGTCCGCGACGGTGAACTCCATTATCGGCGCCCAATCGGATTCGATTGGCAGGGGCGCGGGGGGTTCGGAGTCTGGGGAGGAGTCCGGATCCTCGGAGTCACAGGTCATGCAGAGTGCGGGGCTGGCGCTTGGCTCGATCGCCTTTGAGATCGCAGCCCCCGAGGTGACGTCCAACCGCTCACCCTCGATTGGCGCAATAGGCTCCGAGTTAGGGGTCGGAACCGGTGCATGTGCGGCCTCCAGGACACTTTCCAGAGGCAGAGCTAGATCATGCCCCTCGAGATAGTGCAGCGCTTGGCCGTGGCTCGAACCCGTCGAAGATCAAGTCTCCGCGGATGTCAGTCGTGTATTTTAAGCTTCCAAACCTGACTTGATGGCCAGGGGCGTAGCTTTCGATCTGCTCTAGATGGCCAAGCGAATTGGCCCGCAGTGCAAAGCCGCCGAAGACGAAGATCTGTCCGGGGAGAAAAGTCTCACCCTGGACCTCATCGTTGTTGATGATCAAGGGAGCCATCGGGCCTAAAGGCGACGACACAAGAGGAACTCTCAATGAAAGCACCAATGTCGGTGTCAAAACCGGCGGATCTCGGGTAGGGGGTCCCGTACTATGCGTCAAGGCCGGATGGTAACAGGAGACAAGGGACATGATGTTTTTACCCAGGTTCGAGCCCTCTCGATGGAGGTAATACCCTACTCCTGCTGGATTAATATTGATGATATGGGTAGTACAAGAGTAGATCTACCACGAGATCAAGGAGGCTAAACCCTAGAAGCTAGCCTATGGTATGATTGTCGTATATGGAGTTGATGTCCTACGGACTACAACCCTCCGGTTTATATAGACACCGGATAGGGTTAGGGTTACACAGAGTCGGTTACAATGGTAGGAGATCTTGAATATCCGCATCGCCAAGCTTGCCTTCCACGCCAAGGAAAGTCCCATCCGGACACGGGACGAAGTCTTCAATCTTGTATCTTCATAGTCCTGGAGTCCGGCTGAAGGAATAGTCCGGCTACCCGAACACCCCCTAATCCAGGACTCCCTCAAGCAAGATTAAGGAGAAACTCTTCTTCGGTCTTAAAATTTGAGAATGACAACGAGAAACACCACCATGAATTATTTATACGCTCCGAAAGAATCAAAAGCAAAGAGATTTAGCCAACGATGAAAAGAATTTAACCGATCTTAGAGAAAGGCGTTTGACTTATGATAATTCATTCTTACGTCAAACTTTGAAAAGAATTTAGGATAGCTCCGGAAAAAATTAGAAGAGTCAGGTAAGATCCTGGGAAAAGACCTGTGGGTTAGGGCTCACTCAAAAGAAACACTGTAGAACAATTAAAAGAGAGAATGCATCGGTTAAATTAAAGGCTTGAATGAGATAACATCCTCGAAAGATCTTGAACGAAAGTAGAGTGGAAACACGAATCTTCGAGATATCTTGAGCACTCCGGAACAATTGAATAGCAAGCGGGGAAGATTAAGAGGTGCACCGGCATAAGTAAGCATTGAAACGAGGAAAACATATGGTCAACAAAGCTTGACTTGAAACCATCGAAGAAGAAAAGAATGAAGAATGATGAACTTGAAGCTCCACTAGAATCTTCATGAGAATCACCGGATAAGAACATTGACGGAAAAGAATGGAGAGACTTCACATCAATAAGAGGATACTTGATAAAGAAATCCGAGTCCTCGAAGCAAAAGGGTGGGAGGGTGGGAAAACAAAGGTAATTTGGGACGGATGAAACAACACCGTTAAAAGACTTGAGTTGATCTTGCGGATGTTGAAAAAGATTAGATCCACTAGAATAGAAGCACACCAGTTGAAAAAGGAATTGGCATGACAATCTTGATTATCATGAAGGATTGGTATTCACATCGGAGTATGAGAACACCGTTTAGGAAAAGTATGGAATCAACACTTGACTTCGAAGCAACTCGAATACCACAACTCAAAACAAAAACAAAGGATTGGCTTGCAGAATAAGCCGGAACAAATATATGATAGAGATTTCGTCCGAAATTTTCGTGGTGGGGCCTACACGGGCTCGATCGTACAGCACCATCATGTACAAGGCAGTGCACATGACATACGAAGCGTCCCCGAGTCAGCATAGCCAAGGACTCTTTAAGACACAACGAGACCACTGTAAAACTGACCGTGGATAGGCGGACCACTAGACGTCGAACCCCAATTTCATATCATACATCTGTCAGAAAAATATCCTAAGAGCTACTTGAATTCCCACTTATAAACTCCCAAAATTCTCCCGGTTATGCAATCAGGTGTTGGGGATACAGGGGAAGCATAATATCTCACCCAAAACTAGCAAATCCTACATCCAGGTGTATCCATCCTTCAACACATAACCAAGAAACCTTCGGAAATCGTTTACCTCAACCTTCGAAAAGCATCTGTTATACAAGTTATGGCAATACTCCCGAACTCCCGCCCCAGTACTGGGTGACGTCGAGGTTATCTCACCAACAACTGCATAAAAGAGATTTTCGATGTCGGTGAAACTCAGGTATTCTAGAACTACAACGATAAAATTGTGACGACAACACCTCGGAGCTCAACTCCTCGGGACACTGCCACAACCCCTAAATGACAGGAGGCACCAAGAACAACATTCTCGTCACAAAACCATCGGAACGATTCCAAGATACCCGTGTGATCCTAAAAAAATTTAGTGAAATTTGAGAAGAGAAGAGTAAAAACTCTACGTCAGGATGCCTCACCAGAGCGACGAAAGGACTAAGGAGTAAAAAGAATTCCTAACTCTCCGATATATATAATTCCTAAATGACTCAAAACATTTTTCTAGACTCAACAACGCTAGCGATTCGATCAAGCAGGGGGCTCCTAAGTCGGGGAAGGCTCTGATTACCAACTTGTAACGCCCTCGATGCGGCCATATCTCCCACGTGTCGAAGCACGACTTAGAGGCATAACCGCATTGAAAGGAATGTCGCAAGTGAGGTAATCTTCACACAACCCATGTAATACATAAGGGAAAGAGATACATAGTTCGCTTACAATCGCCACTTCACACAATACAAGAATAAAGCATTACATCATACAGATACAATCAAGGTCCGACTATGGAACCAAAATAAAAGACGACTACCCCAAATGCTACACAGATCCCCGATCATCCCAACTGGGCTCCACTACTGATCAACTGGAAATGGAACAACATAACGAACACGGTCTTCATCGAGCTCATCCTGGAGCTCAGTTGCGTCACCTGCACGGTTTCATCGGCACCTGCAAACTGGTTTTGGAAGTATCTATGAGTCACAAGGACTCAGCAATCTCACACCCTCGCGATCAATACTAGTTAAGCTTATAGGTAGGGTAAGGGTATGAAGTGGAGCTGCAGCAAGCGACTAGCATATTTGGTGGCTAACATATACGCAAAAGAGAGCGAGAAGAGAAGGCAAAAGCATGGTCGAACAACTATGATCAAGAAGTGATCCTAGAACAACCTACGTCAAGCATTACACCAACATTGTGTTCACTTCCCGGACTCCGCCGAGAAGAGACCATCACGGTTACACACGCGGTTGATTCATTTTAAGTAAGTTAGGGTTTAAGTTTTCTACAACCGGACATTAACAAATTCCCATCTGCCCATAACCGCGGGCACGGCTTTTGAAAGTTCAAATCCCTACAGGGGTGTCCCAACTTAGCCCATCACAAGATCTCACAGTCAACGAAGGATATTCCTTCTCCCAAGACAATCCGATCAGACTCAGCATCCCGGTTACAATACATCCTCGACAATGGTAAAACAAGTCCAGCAACACCGCCCGAATGTGCCGACAAATCCCGATAGGAGCTGCACATATCTCGTTCTCAGGGCACACTCAGATGAGCAATCCGTACAACTAAAACCAGCCCTCGAGTTTCCCCAAGGTGGAGCTGCAAGGGGCTCTAGTTTGGACCAACACTCAGAGGAGCACTGGCCCGGGGGTTAAAATAATGATGACCCTCGAGAGCGTGACTCCCAAGGGAAAAGAGGCTAGGTGGCGAATGGTAAAACCAATGTTGGGCATTGCTGGAGGAGTTTTATTCAAGGCGAACTGTCAAGGGGTTCCCATTATAACCCAACCGTGTAAGGAACGCAAAATCCGGGAACATAACACCGATATGACGGAAACTAGGGCGGAAAGAGTGGAACAAAACACTAGGCATAAGGCCGAGCCTTCCACCCTTTACCAAGTATATAGATGCATTAATTAAATAAGAGATATTGTGATATCCCAACAATAATATCCATGTTCCAACAAGGAACAAACTCCAATCTTCACCTGCAACTAACAACGCTATAAGAGGGGCTGAGCAAAGCGGTAACATAGCCAAACAACGGTTTGCTAGGACAAGGTGGGTTAGAGGCTTGGCTTAACAATATGGGAGGCATGATAAGCAAGTGGTAGGTATCGCAGCATAGGCATAGCAAAAGAGCGAGCAACTAGCAAGCAAAGATAGAAGTGATTTCGAGGGTATGGTCATCTTGCCTGAAATCCCGCAAGGAAGAAGAACAAGTCCATGAAGAAGATAAACAGACGTAGTCGAATGGCTCCCCACAAACGCGACGTTATCGGAACCAACCCGAAGAAGCAACACCGGAAAGAAGCACACAACATAGTAAACAACCAACACATGAACATGGTATGATATGATATGCGGGATGCGATATGTGATGCATATGCATGATTTGGAAATGAATGATTAAACCTGGCCTCAACTTGGAAAACCAAGAGTGCCACTGGAAAGAGGAGTTGATTTCGGTTGAAATCGATATAAAGGTCACCGGAATCGGATGCACGGTTTGGAAAAGGCAAGCAAAACGAATATGGCACCGGTCTACGATTAACAGCAAGTAGCCTTCTAAATGCATCAAGATAACTATGCTACAGCACTCAAACATAGCAACAAAATACATGGCAGGGATACACTCATGATGATTGACAAAAGATGAACACTAAGCTGTGGCTAATTCACTCATTAACAGGTTCAAACAAGCATGGCAAAAGAGCAAAAGATAACAGGTTTCAGACTTAGTGAAATTAACAGCATGTCAGGAATTTATCATCTGGAAGCAATGTTTAGAGCATGATAACTACATGCTACGGGAACATATCATGGCAAATCAAGGCATGGCATGAAGCTCCTCAAAGTATAAAACAAAAGTCCCTTAGTGACCATGAGCCAAAAGGGATCAGAAAATACAATTGCAAGCATGTGAACATAGCAAAAACATAGACAGATTCAGACACTGGAGCATGGCAAAACAGATAACAGGTAGGCATGTTTACGAGCTCGATACACTCACTACAAAGCATGGCATGATAATCTAAGCATACATCCATCAAGAAGACATGGCATAGAATCTAGACATGGCTAGAACAACAACATAGCATGCACGGATCAATAGCAACATCCTCGGCAAAATCGCTAAACATGTGAACAATCTGCCAGGAACATTTAATAGCAAAAGTAGAGCTCGATTGACTCAAGCTAGGGTGCTCCATAAATGCAAATAAAGACATGGAAGGATAGAGAACCACAATATTAATAAAAACATCCTTGCTGATCATGCCCAAAAGATGCACGGATCACTAGGAAACAACATGAACATATGGCATAACAACAAAAACAGGACAAGGACTTAGTGAAATTCTAAGTCCCTGAAATCAGCATCATTGAGTAAGCTACTTTGCATGCTTGCGCTAGTCACCACAAAGATCACAAAAATACATGGCATACACCCTTGTAAAGATGGCATGGCATATAACAAAACACATGTAGAGCTCAGGATCATAGCATGCACACAATAATCATGGAAAAATGACAAAAGGCCATTTGCTGAAACAGATCTGACATATTCATCACATAGCCCGCTTCCAACAGCATTTCGGGCATCAAGATGAGCTCCGATGAAAATGATGCAATGAGATGAAATGATCTACTCGTCGAGACGAACATTTTGATATGCTACACGCGCGAATCAGAGCTACGATGAAGAAGTTATGGCATGACGAAGTATGCAAAATAATTAGGGTTAGAGACGAAAAAGTCAACCGAGGGGGATTTTCAGATCTGAGATCCGGATCGGGCGGCACGGGGAACGAGGAACGCCGGGGAGCTGTTCGCCGGAGTGGTTGAAGACGGCCGGAGCGAGCGGGGCCGGCCGGAGAGGAAGAAGGAGATCCCGGGCGGAGGAAGCTCGCCGACGAGGGGCTCGGGCACGCGGTGGCGCAGGCGGGCCGCGGCGGTGCGGTGTGGCGGCGCTGCACCGGCGAGAAGGCGCCGATGACAAGGTGATGGCGATGGCGGCGGGGAGCTTGGATGGCGGCGCGGGGGAGGTACAGCCTCGGCGGCGGTGGCGGGTGCTCCCAGGCGCGGGGCGGCGAACGGAGCGCGGGGCGCTCGGGGCCCAGGGCGGCTCGGGCGGGCCTCCCATAAGCCTCAGCGGCGCCGGCGGAGAGAGAGGGAGGCGGGGACAGGTGGCGCGCGCTGGTTGGAGGAGAGCGGCGGCGGAGACGACATGGCACGCCCTGATTCGTCGGGGTGACGCGTCCGGCGGACATGTCCGGTGCGGGTTGGACGTGTCCGGCGGCGCGAGGAGGGAGATGGCTAGGGTTTCGGGGAAAAGATCCGAAAACGAAAATGAAGGGGTCTATATATAGAGGTAGAGGGAGCTAGGGAGCTCCAAATGAGGTGCGGTTTGCAGCCACGCGATCGTGATCGAACGCTCTAGATGATGGGAGAGGTTTGGGTGGGTTTTGGGCCACTTTCGAGGGGTGTTGGGCTGCAACACACACGAGGCCTTTTCGGTCCCTCGGTTAACCGTTGGAGTATCAAACGATGTCCAAATGGCACGAAACTTGACAGGCGGTCTACCGGTAGTAAACCAAGGCCACATGACAAGTCTCGGTCCAATCCGAAAACGTTTAACACCCGCACACGAAAAGAGGTAGAAAGGGACACCGGGTGACATAGGAGCGCCGGATTGCAAAACGGACAACGGGGAAAATGCTCGGAAGCATGAGACGAACATGTATGCAAATGAAATGCACATGATGACATCATATGCAATGCATGACACGCAAGCAATGACAAGGCAACAACAGCGAATAACTGGAAGACACCTGGCACATCGGTCTCGGGGCATTACAGGTAGGTTAGCGGCGGCTAGGTTGGAGCGCCTGGATCGCCCGCGGGGGGCGACACGGGGCCGGGCTCGATTCAGTTCTGGTGGATCCAGAGACCAGATTGCTAGCTTTGCTTTCTATGTGGATTTTCCACATAACTCGGATAGTTAGCTTTTTTTGCAGAAACCAGCCAACTCGGGTTCAAGTCATAAACATGTCAAACATGTGTGCTCACTTGTCATTCTCAATTTTCACCTCCCGTCTCTAGTCGTGCGTACATCCGACCCCTTCGCCTCTTCTCCAAGCAAAAAAGGCGGCTAGGGTTTCTGCCTCTCGACAGCAGTGCCGCCGATCTGCCTCTTCTTCTGTGGCTTTAGGACCATGGGGGCGCGATGGATTCCGGTCCTTAACGGCGGGAGGGCTCCATTTTAGCATATGTTTCTTTGAGTGTTGCTATGGTTTGTGTCCTGTTCGAGAAGAAGAGACGACGGTGGATCCCTAAAAATGAAATAAGATCTCCCCGCCTAGACCCCGTCCCAGTGAAGCATATATCATCGTCGGAGGATGTGTGGAAGTATGTCTCTGGTGGATCACGCAGGATTTGGGTGATTATTTTTGGTGGATCCGTTCGGATCTTCGCTTCGTTCATCAACGTCATTGTGTTTTTAGGTTGGATCCTTTAGATCTACGCTTCTCTTCATTGGTGATGATTGTTGTTCTGGTGCGCTGGTCCAATGGGGCCTTAGCACGACGACTTCGTGACTATCTAGTACAACATGTTTTACCCGACTCCAGTGAGGAAGTGGTGATGATGGCGGTGCGCCTTTGACTCGCTTTAGTGATTGTTGTCGTCGTTAGGTGGCATACGAATTTGAGTGTAATTTTTATTATTTCTAGTGTTCGTTGTACTACCATGATTGTTGATGAATATATTAGAAATTTTTTCATATTTTTTTTCACCGGCTCAGTTTTCATTGGCGTTGGCAAGAGGTTCAAGAAAATGGAAGCAAGCTGGGCCGGGATAGGTACTCTCCGTTTATTTCTTCGTCTTGAAGGAAAAAAGCGACCGCACTGGTGCCTCCCACCAGAAGAGCTTCTCCGCCGTCGTCCTCCGATGGCTATCCTCCGCCGGTGATCTCGGTTGTCAATGGTGAGGGAGTTGTCAGATCCACGTGTGTGGATAGTTTTAGGCTAGACTAGTTTTAGTTTTTAGATTGTTCATCGTCTTAGCTTTGGCAGCGGTGATGACAACGCTTAATAATTTTTTTTTCAGATCCTACTCTGATGAGGCATTCGGTCCTATGGTTGGAGGTGGATCTGGAATCCAGACTGTTCAAGTAAGGATGGTGCAGCAGTGGCGGCATCCTCGTGGTGGATTTGTGTCCTTGGGCTCCGGCGTTGTGATGACGTTTGCTCCAACACCCAATGATGAATCTTGAAAGAAAATGAAGAGGAAGGTGTTGACACACGAACACGTCACGTGCCTCGACGCCGGGGGTGATGCACCGCAGCTCATGTCGAAGGAGACCCAACCGACAGCGCGATACGCAAGACAGTCGGCGGGCGCTTTTGCAGACCCAAAACCCCGCGCACCCGGGAGGGACCCCGTCAGGGATTGCATCGGCTATGGGCTGCCCTAGATCGATTCGCTCACCATAGAGCCTCGAGACTCGCAGCTCTCAAACACGAAGAACAGCGAAGAACGAGAGAGAAAAAACGGTGGGGAGATAAAACGTAGACTGAAAAAGTAGTATATTGATTTGTTCGATTGTGTGTTGTTTCAATCGGCCGTCACCCCCAACATATATAAGAGGCGGCTGGACTTCCCGTACAAGCAAAGGATTCATCTAGGCTTTCCATGCAAGAAAATTACATTAATTCACATCCTCCAGTTCTAATTCCAATCCAACTCGGATTCAGCCCGTATCTGGCCCAAACTTCTGTCCTGTTCCTTGTACAGGGCGTGGAATTTGCATATAACCTCTGATTGAGAAGATCAAAATACCAAATTTATGAGCCTCGACGAGACGAACAACTCTCTTGTTGATCATTTTTCCAAATAAGATCATCTTCAATACTTTACGAGGTCATTTTTAACTTTCGGTCGGATTTGGTCATGCAGTTTTCTTGGTTGTCCGAGTATTTCAGCAACTCTACAGGTTGTATACTATCTCAGATGATGATGACTCCAAAAGCAAAGTTGACCATTTCGACGATACACATAACTTCCGTGTAGAACACTTTTCTATCTGAGATCATCTGAATAACCTTTCGAGCCCATCTCCAACTTCTGGTCGGGTTGACCCCGGCAAGCTTTCCACCTCGGTAAGCTCTCTACCCCGGCAAGCTTTCACCCCGGCAAGCTTTCACATCGGCAATCTTTCACGCCGGCAAGGTTTTCACCCCGGCAAGGTTTTCATTCAGCCGGCAAAGGCCAAATAACTCACGCGACCTATCAGACACTTCCTAGGTGGGTGTCTGGTCCCTCGCGTCACTTTTTCACTCAAGGCCAGCCCGCAAAGTGTTGCCTCTAACGTTTGCATACGAACTCGGATTGGGACAATTTTTATATCAAAATCGATCATTTCGACGAGACGAAAACAATTCGTGTAGATCATTTTTCCATATGAGGCCGTCTTGGGGCGCAATCAGCCGAATAGTGTTCTGAATACAAAATCTCAGTACTTTGAACAGAACTTCGGCCTTAGAGATGAGACCGGATGGTTATGGCCCAAATATCAAAGTTTCTCCTTTTGAATATACATAACTTCCTTATTTTGAACACTTTTTATTTGAGGCCATTTTAATCATGTTTTTACCATGCCAAAATCTGGCGTCAACACATGCCCTCCTGTTTTTCGGCAAAGTTTGTGTGCCGAAAAATAACTTGCGCATAGCTTGTTCTAAGGACGATGTCAACACTCCATCGGCCATTTATTTTCCTCAGGACGATAATCAGGTATCGTCCATGTTTGTGCTAAGGGTGATAATCATATATCGGCCATTGCCTACTTAGGCTTCTTGCCACACACTAGGGTGGTATTTCTTCAAGTACTTGCCATTGAGAGCTCGAGGTAATAGTTCCCCTTGTACGGATTCCACCAAATAAGAGTTTTAGAGAACTATTCTTGTAATCCTAAAAGGGCCTTCCCAACTTGGAGACCACTTCCCGAATTTTATGTTTCTTGAACCAATCGGCAGAATTACTTTCCAGACAAGATTGCCAACTTGAAAATTCTTCAACTTAACTTTCTTATTGTAAGCTCTTGCTACCCTCAACTTGTCCCTCTCTATGGCCTTCAAAGCAGCCAAACGTTTATCGGCAACCTCATCAATATTGTCCATCATCGAGTTATAAAAGTCTACCGCCGATAAATCATTTTGTTTGGCTATTCTCAAAGCATTCAAATTTACTTCCACTGGTAAAACAGCCTCTTGACCGTATACTAGCTCATATGGAGTCACTTTCGTCGCACCATGCCTTGAGATCCTATGTGCCCACAAAGCTTCAGACAACAACTCATGCCATCTCCTTGGATTATCCTCAATCTTCTTCTTGATGAGTTTGATTAAAATTTTATTGCTAGGCTCATCTTGTCCATTGGCTTGGGCATAATATGGAGAGGAATTGAGCAACTTTATGTTATAAGATTCAGCAAATTCTCTGACTTGATGTGACATGAAAGATGAGCCTTGATCTGTAGTCAACATTTGAGGAATGCCGGATCTATGAATAATGTGCTCGGTTATGAATTTAATTACCTCTGTATGTGTCATGTTCTTGAGAGGTACTGCTTCAGACCATTTAGTGGAATAATCGGTTGCTACCAATACGAACCAATGCCCCTTTGAGGAAGACGGATGAATTTGTCCAATAAAGTCTAAACCCCATCCTCTGAAAGGCCACAGCTTGATAATGGGATGTAACATAGCAGCAGGAGCCAACTGAATATCACCAAATTTTTGACAAGCTTCACACCCTTTATAATATCTGAAGCAATCATTAATCATAGTCGGCCAATAAAACCCAGCACGTCATAGTAACCATTTCATCTTGGGGGACGACTGATGAGTGCCACAAATACTTTCATGGACCTCTCCCATAGCAATTCTCGCTTGGTCCTCGTCCAAGCACTTTAAAAGAACATCATCAACTGTTCAGCGATAGAGACCATCATCTCTCATTGTGTATTTTGAAAACCATATGCCGAACATCCATGTCCACCCTTCTACTAGGATCACACAAATAATCAATGATGGGTTTCCTCCAGTCTTGATTTTCTCCTGCATTGAATATTTCATTAGTGGCCGAAACGGTGGGCTCCGGTTTGGCCTCCCCTATGTTGGCAAGACTAGACATCGGCTTTCCAGAAATATGAAACATGCCATGATCAACATGATAGCATGATGCTTGTTGTGGCAACTCATTTGCTTTCCAATTGTCATGTCTAGATATATGAGCAATGCTAAAATAATCCAAAGTAGAAATTATATCTAGACATTTATCAAGATAAACATTAAGTGATTCGTCAAAACATTGAAAGACTTTGGATATTTGTTGCACTACTAATAATGAATCACCATAAGCCTCAATATGTGTAACAGCTATAGCAAGTAACATCTCTAGGCCGAATAATAATGCTTCATATTCAGCTTAATTGTTTGTACAAGAATATTCTAAGCGGCATGATGCTTTAAAAACAACACCATGAGGAGATATGTAAACAATACCAACACCATGGCCATTTCTACAAACTGGACCATCAAAATATAATCTCCATGGTACTAGTGAGACCAGGTTTACATAAACATCATGATTGTCATCAACCCGATGTTCAATAATAAAATTAGCTACGATTTGGCCTTTCATGGACTTTAGAGATTCATAGGCCAAATCATATTCAATCAAAGCATAAGCCCACTTGCCAATTCTACCACTAAGAATTGGTCTATGCAACATGTACTTAATGACATCGGTTTGGTAAGCCACTATGCAAACACTCGGCACTAGGTAATGTCTCAATTTTGTGCAAGCATAATACAAGCATAGACATAACTTTTCAATAAATGTATACCTTGTCTCAGCGTCCAATAAACGGCGGCTCAAATAAGTGATGACATGTTCTTTTCCTTCGGTTTCTTGAGTTAGAATAGCACCAATAACTCCTTCATCTGCTGCAATGTAAAGCCTGAAGGGTTCCCTATGTTTGGGTGCTTTCATCACCGGAGGAGTGCACAAATAATTCTTGATCATATCAAATGCTTCTTGTTGTTTTGCCCCCCAAGTGAAATCAGCATCATTCTTTAACCGAAGGATAGGAGTAAACGCATCAACCTTTCCTGACAGATTAGCTGAGAATCTCCTCAAATAATTGACCTTGCCAATGAATTTTTGCATATCTCATTTGCATGTTGGAGCCTCCACTTTCTATATGGCCTCTATTTTTTGGGGATCAATCTCTATGCCATCTTCATGAATAATGAAACCCAAAAACTTGCCAGCTGACACGCCGAATGCACACTTTAAAGGATTCATCTGCAGTCCATACTTTTTCATTATTTCAAAAGCTAAACGCAAATTAGCCAAGTGAGATTCAAAAGCATCCGATTTGACAACAATATCATCAATATAGACTTCAAGTATGACACCGAGTAAGTCATGAAAAATCAAATTCATAGCCCCTTGGTGTGTGGCTCCAACATTTGTTAATCCAAATGTCATCACTGTCCACTCGAATAAACCAAGGAAACCAGGGCATCGAAAAGTTGTCTTGGACATGTCCTCTTCGGCCATAAAAATTTGATTGTATCCGGCATTGCCATCTAGAAAGCTAATAACCTTATGTCCAGAAGCATCATTAATAAGCATATCGGCTATTGGCATGGGATACTCGTGTTTGGGTGTAGCCCTATTCAAGTCTTTGAAGTCAATGCACACCCTCAACTTGCCGGATCCTTTCTTTTCCACTAGGACAATGTTATAAATCCACTTGACATGCCTGCAAGGTCTGATAAAATTAGCTTTAAGCAAACGACCGATCTCCTCCTTGATCCGGTCATATGTTTTTGGGTTAAACTTTCTGGCCGATTGTTTATATGGTCTAAAACCAGCCTTTATAGGTAACCGATGCTCCACTAGTTCTCGGCTTAAACCTGGCATCTCATGATATTCCCATGCAAAGCAACAACCATATTCTTTCAATAGCTCGATTAACTTGGCTTTCAAATTTTTGTTTACAAACGTCGGTTGAGCGATTGAACCATCTCCAATATCTATCTCTTCTAATGGATCGTCGATGTAAAACCTTGTCCAAGTTTATCCATGTCATCCAACTCCTCTATAGACTCATATATATTGTTCTCGCTGGACCGATATTTTACAAGACGTTTTTGTAACCACTCGGAACTAGAATCCATTTAAACATATAATACCTTGGAGCCGATTACATTCAGTCGGCTTTAAAGAGACGGGCACGAAACCATTCTTAGTCGCGCTGAGAAAATCAAACTCTGACAAGTCACGCCCCGTCAAGCAAGTAGCATTAGGGTGTTGCCAATCCACCGATGCATCGACCAAAGCAACATAGGCCGAGTTATCCGCATGAATGACTTCCACTTCATCATCAACCCACTGGATCAAAAACTGGTGCATAGTGGATGGCACGCACTGGTTTACATGAACCCAATCATGGCCTAGTATGATGTTGTAGTTACCTTGCACCTCAGCGACAAACAATGCAGTAGCCAAAGTTTTGCTTCCGACTGTAAGCTCCACATACATCACACCTTTGGCTTCAGTTTTCTCTTTGCCTTCAAATCCATTGAGCACCATATTCGTCTTTATCAGCTCTTCATCAGGCAAACCCAATTTCTTGAAGACCGAATAGGGCATAAGATTTACCACAGCACCACCATCAACAAGCATTCGACTGAGTGGCGATCCGTTGATATGACCTCTGAGATACAACGGTTTCAAATGTGTCACTGGGTCTTTTGGTTTCTCGAATATTGCGTTTTAGGGCCAAAATCCAGCTGAGCCACCTTCCTCAACTATAGCACGAAACTCAGCGGGTAAGTAATACACCATATTAAAATCCATACCTTTATGAACCGGTGTAGACTCGTAATCTAACATATCCTCCTCTTCCCCTGGTGTATCCACCAATTCTAAAATTTGTTCGAGCGAAGAGGAAGAAATAGGTAATGCCGACGATGCAATGATTACATCGTCCTCTTTTGGTGGTGTAGGTGATGTTGTGATAGGTGTAAAAGCCATTGTATCTTGTATTTTTTTAGGCCTCCACATTTGTTTTGTAGGAACCATGGGCCGACTATCATTGAACAACTTATCACTTTGCTTATCGGCCTCTTGTTCTGTCATTTCTTAACTCCTTAACCTCTGTAGTTTCCTCTTTCGTGTCTTTGTTAGCCCTGGAGGACACCACTTTGGCTGAGTGTATTTAGGATCTCTCGTCTTTACTTGGCTGGTGCTTGCTTCATGGTCATTAGCCAAGTGCTTTGGCGCGATAGCAAGTATCGGCTCAGTCGGATTGCTATGCATAATCGGCTGCTATATGGTGAATGTTTCGGTGCCCAAGATGAGTGAGTTGGCATCGATTTTTTCCTTGCCTTTGCTTGACTCGACCGTTGCAGCACTTGGCGACTTAACACGCCATTCTTGCTTGCCGACCCTTTTTTGATTATCTTGCATTGGCCGATTGACACCATTGTTCAAACGGCTTCGTGTGGGATAAGAAAGTCTCTCATGAATGGGCCTCCTCAGTTCTACCCAACCCGGATGAAAAGCATAAGGGGCCATTGGGGGCTGCCACCATCCTCCATTGAAGTCTCCCATGTAGTATGGCACATAGGGGGGTGGTGGCATCCATGGTCCCGGCACCCACGACCCATATGGCCTTGCATGATGCTGAAATTCTTTCCGAGGAGGTGACCTTGAGCGCTTCAAATTCGATGACCGGTTAGAGCTAGAACCGGTCGCATGATTGACATACCTGGACAACAACATATCAAAAGTTGTCTTGATTTTCTTGTGCTGCACTTTAGCTTTATTCGTCTTCCACTTACCAACCTCTGGATTCTTGGGCTTAACAAATTTGACATGAGTGTTCTCTTGCACTTGTGGTTGCCCCCCGAGTGTCGGATTCTTGATGGTGATCTTGATTATCTCCTTGCCACCGGGCTGCTTGTCAAGCACGACTTGTCTCCCCAAGACCTTGTTGCCTTCCTTGTTTTTCGTGGGCTCACGAACAATGATATTAGCTTTATTAGTAGATTCGGCTACCTCCGGCCGAATGAGTAGCTTCTTCCCCTCCAAATCCATGGTATTCATTGGAAAAGGTTGTTTATCAACTTGCATCTCAAAAAAGTTCAATCGTCCGTCATTAATGTACGATTGTATCTGTCGTCGAAAACATTGCAATCGTTAGTAGAATGAGAAAAAGAATTATGATACTTGCAATAAGCACGCCATTTTAGCTCTTCAAATGGCGGTAAAGTATGAGATATTCTAATAATCTTGGCTTGCAACAAAGCATCAAATATTCTATCACACTTAGCAATGTTGAAAGTAAATTTCATCTCTTCATCACGATTCTTATGAATCGGTTTTAGATCATTGCAAGTAAAGGGTTTGGCCTTAGATGGCCAAACAAATTCAGTAGCAAAAACATCACCCTCATCGTCCGAGTGATCACTATCATATTCAACCATATTCATCTTTGGACGATCGGCTTTGTATCTATGCACTTCTTTGAGATCTTTGCTTCAGCTTTCCTGAGCCAAAGCCCTTTGTAAGACTTAGTTGATATTTAAGAACTCATAGCCTTCTAGCTTTTCTCTAATGGGAATCCTCAAATCACTCAGCACTAGGTCCGCCAAGTCCCTCTCAGTTATCACCAAACTAAAACACCGGTTTTTTGTTTCTCTGAATGTCTTGACGTAATCGGAGACCGATTCATCATGCTTCTGTTTAACCGATGTTAGATGTGACAACTTGAGTTCATTGTCGCGGCTATAAAAGTGATCATGAAATTTCTGCTCTAGCTGCGACCAAACTCGAATGGAACCATGTGGTAAAGAAGAAAACCATGAAAATGTGGTACCAGTTAATGATAAAGGAAATAAATGCACTTTCAATCCATTTAATGAGCCTGCCTCTCCCAATTGTGCTAAATATTGACTAACATGCTCCCAGGTGGTTTTTGTGCCTTCTCCATTAAACTTAACAAAATCTGGAAGTTTATGTCCTGGAGGGCACTGGATGGCATCAAAGTACTCGGGGTACGGCTTTTGGTAAATCCGATTCCGAGGTAGCTCAACTCCAAAATTCTCTCGAAGTATCGTAGCCATATCCTCTCTAAGATTAGCTAGACCATCATCCATAGTGGACGATGCAGCTTGTGGCAGTGGCATAGAAGGAGTAGGGTTACTAGCTGTAGGTAGGAATTGTGGCATGTACATCGACCCATAATTTGGTAGTGGTCGAGTGGATGTGGTTGTAGGTAGGGTTTGGTTCGGCGTTGCCACCGAACTTGTCATGTTCATAATAGGATTAATGGGTGCAGCCACAATCTGATTTGTTTGGGTAGGATAATAAGTCATCGGCATGGGAGGCGCCGATGAGATAGGTAAAGCTAGATTAGGGTTTTGCACACTAGCAGCTACACCATCATTACCACTAGACGATTAAGATATATTCTTTTGAGCATTAGTATTTTCTATGAAAGTTTGATAGAATAGATTGTTACCATCAGCAATACAACTCTCAGTCTCAGCCCACTGCTCAGGAGAAAAGGTAGTACTCACAGAGGGTATAACCTGCTCGGCTTGAAGAGGAGGGAACTTGATTTCTTCAATCGAAGTGATGTTGCCTTGGCGTCCTTCTTGAACTTTGTAAGGAATTCCTGCAAGTCCTTCTCCTTACGCGCCTTCTTGTACTCCTCATAGACTTCGCGATGATTGAACGATGTCTCATCAAGACTAGCTTGATGATGTTATCGGCGTCTACCTCAGATGGCTTGGGAAGATCGGACATGGTGGATGATGACGATTGATCTTCAGTCCCCAGCGGAGTCGCCAAAAAGTGTGTTGACACACAAACATGTCACGTGTACCCTCGACGCCGGGGGTGATGTACCGCAGCTCACGTCGAAGGAGACCCGACCGACAGCACGCAAGACAGTCGGCGGACGCTTTTGCAGACCCGAAACCCCGCGCACCCGGGAGGGACCCCGTCAGGGATTGCGGCGGCTATGGGCTGCCCTAGGTTGATTTGCTCGCCCCTAGAGCCTTGAGACTCGCAGCTCTCAAACACGAAAAACTGCGAAGAACGAGAGAGAGAAAACGGCGGGGAGATAATAGACTAAAAAAGTAGTATATTGATTTGTTCGATTGTGTGTTGTTTGAATCGGCCGTCACCCCCAACATATATAAGAGGCGGCTGGACTTCCCGTACAAGCAAATGATTCATCTAGGCTTTCCTTACAAGAAAATTACATCAAATCACGTCCTCTAGTTCTAATTCCAATCCAACTCGGATTCAGCCCGAAACTTATGTCTTGTTTCTTGTACAGGCCGTGGAATTTGCATATGACCTCCAATTGAGAAGACCGAAATACCAAATTTATGAGCCTCGACGAGACGAACAACTCTCTTGTTGATCATTTTTCCAAATAAGGTCATCTTCAATACTTTACGAGGTCATCTTTAACTTCCAGTCGGATTTGGTCATGCAGTTTTCTTGGCTGTCAGAGTCTTTCAGAAACTCTACAGGCTGTATACTATCTCAGATGATGATGACTCTAAAAACAAAGTTGACCGTTTCGACGATACGCACAACTTCCATGTAGAACACTTTTCTATCCGAGGTCATCTGAGTAACCTTTCGAGCCCATCTCCAACTTCCAGTCGGGTTGACCCCGGCAAGCTTTCCACCCCGGCAAGCTCTCTACCCCGGCAAGCTTTCTACCCTGGCAAGCTTTCACATCAGCAAGCTTTCACACCGGCAAGGTTTTCACCCCAGCAAGGTTTCCACCCCGGCAAGGTTTTCATTCAGCTGGCAAAGGCCAAATAACTCACGCGGCCCATCGGACACTTCCTAGGTGGGTGTCTGGTCCCTCGCGTCACTTTTTCACTCAGGGCCAGCCCGCGAAGTGTTGCCTCTAACTTTTGCATATGAACTCGGATTGGGACAATTTCTATATCAAAATTGATCGTTTCAACGAGACGAAGACAATTCGTGTAGATCATTTTTCCATATGAGGCCGTCTTGGGGGCGTAATCAGCCGAATAGTGTTCTGAATACAAAATCTCAGTACTTTGAACACAACTTCGGCCTTAAAGATGAGACCGGATGGTTATGGCCCAAATATCAAAGTTTCTCCTTTTGAAAATACAGAACTTGCTTATTTTTGAACACTTTTTATTTGAGGTCATTTTAATCGTGTTTTTGACCATGCCAAAATCTGGCGTCAACAGAAAGGGTGGGGCAATGTTAACGGTTTGACGAAAATGGCACTAACTCGCAATTTTTTAGTTCAAAATAAGGTTAAAATTTTGATACGTGGCTGGGCGAATACTAGTAATTTTGTTTTTCCAATTTTTGGAAGGGGTGGGCGGGCTCGAGCCTGTCGAAGCACCCCCCCCCCTCCCCCTAAATTCGCCACTATCAGCACCGGCCCGGAGCTTGGGAGGTAGTCCAGGAGCGGATGCAAATTGTGATCTACGTCGGCGGCATCTGGAAGATGGTGGATCGTGTACTGGCTTCGTGGTACGTGGATGACAGGTGTGGTTTCCTCCTCCATCGTCTTAGTCATGTAGGAGTGCTAGGTCTGAAGTTTGATGGCGTGTTCGGAGTGTTGCCCCGGTCTAATCGTTCAACGGTGATGGTTTCGCCTCTGGCGAGCCACCTTGGAGGTTTGCAGAGCTGCATATCAGCGATGGAGCCACGTCGAGTTCGAGTGTGAAGGTGATCCGTCATTTTTTTGGTGGCTGTTGTGGTGGTGCCAGAGGCAGGTGCCGGACGTTGGTGTCAAGCTCAGAGGTTTATTCAGTCTTGTTTGTAATTTACTTTTTGCCTAATGTTTCTTTATGCAAAGTCTGACGTTCTGCTATTTGTTCATTTTTGCTAGGTCGATGCGTAGGTGGCTTACACTTTAATCCTTATGATATAAATAAGACACATATTACCTTGTAAAAATAAGAAAAACCATTCTAGTGATCCACTCTTTTTCTTCTACCATACTTCCTCCGTCCGCGAATAAGTGTACATCTAGATTTTGTCCTAAATCAAAGTTTTAAAACTTTGACCAACTTTATAGGAAAAAGTAGTAGCATTTATGGCACTAAATTACTATCGTTGGATTCATTTTAAAATGTAGTTTCATAATGTATCAATTTGATATCATATATGCTACTACTCTTTTCTATAAGGGCATCTCCAACAGTCGTATGATCATCGTTGGTTAAATTGCCACCTAAACTATTTTGATGACATGGCACATAATGAAAGAAGAGAGCGAATGAAACCGTATGAATCTGAACCAACGCTCCAGGCACAAGCTCCGAGGCAAGCTTATTCATTTATTCAACATTTAGTGGACCCGCCTAATTATTTAACATATGCTTAACATACGCCACATTGAAGAGTCTGTATGATGTGATGTTGGCTGCTGATGTGGACAATTATACCAGTGATTAAACATACAAACTATTGCAGATGCTCTAAGGTTGGTCAAAATTTTAAAACTTTAATTTAACATAAAAGTTAGATGTACACTTATTCACGAACGGAGGGCGTAGCTGCTAAGCACATGCACACACCGGGAAGAAAGCCGCGCAGCACGTGCGTACGATCTACGGCATGGCACGGGCTGGTGGATCGAGCGAAAGAATGTTCCAAGAATCCTCACTCGACTTGTATTAGGACCGCATGAACATAATCACGGTCATGTCGAGCATGCTATTGGTAGCTAGCTGGCCATATATTACTCTCACTCCTACCACCTTTTCTTCTTCTTCTGCCTTTTTCGTCAAGTCAGTCAGACCGACGTGTGCATTGCATGCATGCTCTCTCGTGCAGCGCCGTGCGTGCGAATCGTATCGATCTCGATCGGGCGCCCCGCTAACTCCTTTAATCCTCTCTTAGTTTAATCAACGACCCCCCAATACCAATCGTATAGACCGATCCATTCACAATCCTTCTTGGCCTTAGCTGTTAAGCAAAGTGCTGCCTTTTCTCTCTATCTTTCTGATCCCCGGCTTAGACTAGTCCCTCCCTACCCTCCCCCACTTGGCTCTTGCCTCATCTTCTCTTCCATCTTTCCTTCCTCTTGATCCATCGCCCAATGGCTAGCTACGTGCTTTAGCTGTTTCTTTCTTTCTTCCTTCCTTGTCCATGGTTCATTGCAGCGGATTTGCTCAAGACTAGCTGCCAGGGTCAACGCAGACCATGCATGGTGGCACCTGACAAAGACCAAAAGTTTGTTTGAGACACATATCCATCCATCCCGGGTCCAGTTGAGCAAGTCTGGCGGTCATTCAGTGGGAATAAAAACACAATTGCTCGATCCAGTTTATAAGAGGATACCAGTTTGCAAGTAGGACCCATCTGTCATGGGTTCATGTGTGTTTTTCCCCAATAATCCCCAAGTTCAAAACACATTTGATTCAATTCGATTTCGTTTCTATTCATTTTGACAAAAAAATTGTCAGAGTGCGACTTTTACATTGATAGACTAACTAATAATTAGTTAAACTATAAACTAAGTAGCTCATAGTTTGCGGCCACAGCCACCATGGAGTCGGTGACTGGGATTCCCCGGCTGCGGCTAGTTGTGACCATGACTGGCGGGGACGGTGCAGGGTCAAGTGGGAATGCAGCAATGTGGGCCTCGATAGCCTAGAAATGCGCCTCGGCGGCTGCGTCCCAGGCCGGCCATGCATTGGCGGCGATGGGGGGCGAGCGCGCGGTCCCAAATCTGTTGCTCCCTTTTCGTCGTATCCTTCGCAAGCTCAACAAGGACCACTCCATCTGCTCCCAATAGGAGTCTAGGGGATCCACCGGCTTCTTCTCCTCCACCTCATCTTCAAACCGAAGATGTGGGGGAGATCCTTCCTATGCACCATTGGAAAGGAAGAGGTGGAACGGAGACGGGCAAGAGGGGATTGGGAGGCACCGGAAAAGGGCAATAAATATAGGAAAGAGGGGAGGGTGTCGGCCTTCCGCGAGTGCCATTAATATAAGAGGGCAGTTGGGGAGGTGGGAGGCGACGGGCGGCCATGAAGGGGCATGCTTCCTAGTGAGAAACATGACCGCGTCACAACCTTACTCCTGGGCTGCTCACACGCAAACTAGGAAATGTTGTCGCATGGCGGCCATCAAACCGACAGTCATGGGAATCTGATGGAGGACTCACGCCATAATGGTTGGGTGGTTGCCTTGCCAATGGTGTGAGAGAGGCTCCACTGCTTCAAATCCCGCCTGTGGCACAAGGCGGAAGAAATTGAAACCTCCCTCGCACACTAGCAGTGGGGTTTGAGCAAGCTCTAAACGAGGCCTCCACATCCTTCAAATGTGGAGGCTGGGAGGCCCCATATGGAGGGGACTCCAAAAATATGACGATTGAGTGGTGGATGGCAAATCTTCTAGAGTGAGTTTTTAGCCCTTTGCCCCCCATATTGATGGTTATTATGCAGTTCAAGGCCTTTTGGTGACTCTGCCATAGTTGCTCTGATTCTCTCTATCCGTGGGAAATATGCTCCATGCTTATCAAATTATAATGCATATAAGTTTTGTCGTAAGTTAAATTTTGTATAGTTTGATCAAGTTTATAAACAAAGTCAATATCTACAGTGCCATATCGGTACGAGATTCATCATGAAAAACATTCTTATATGGTATATGTTTCGTGCTGTAAACGTTCATAGTTTTTCATAATTTGTGTATTCTCCAATTGTTTTTATACAATTAATATAAGTGCAGAAATGAAACATTTGTCCTTCCTTGGTTAGTAGCTTTATACTAGGAAAACATAGCCAAGCAACATGTTGATGCGATCGATCTCATGATGTGTTTCTTTGATAATGATTACCTATATGGCAATGTAGCATATGCCAGAGTGGGGCAAGAGAGAAACCGTGTACTCTATTCTCTACCCAAAAATCACCTGAAATAATCATAGCAAAGGAAACACCGCAAGTTCTCCAGTCAGCACCTTTGCTGTCATCATCAAAGTGACAACTCCACATAGACATGTGCGCTACGTATGGTTAACAATATCACAACCCTATCTATGACGATAGGCTACGAAAAAGATTATCGCCGCCGATGAGTTCGATTCGACGACTTTCACGCGAATCGAATCGATCGAAAGTGGTCCCAGATAAAATGTTGATAAGCAATGCGAGTGCTTCCATCCGGTGTGGCCAGAAGGACTTTAATGGCTGGCACTGTTAGCATTGCGTGCTAACAAAAAGCAGCTGCATACAGGTCAGATCAGATCATAATCCTAACTTTGGATAGAAGAGGGGCCGTATGACACTTATAATCTACTAGCAGCCAAAGCCCTGCAATCCGCCCCCCTTGATTTCCCTGTCAAAATGATGTGTCTCGAGACCAATCATAACACTACTAAATTTTCATATATAAACTATGTTCATGGTTAAATTTCAGAAAAAGTTTCTTTCAGGTGGTGATAGAGGAAACGGTATGCAACCGGCCTGCATCCTGCTGATGTAGCCAGGTAGGTAGCGCTGCTTGCCGATTCTGGCAACCAACAAGGAACGCAACAGAATGTACTGAACCCTCTGATTCTGGCAGATTCCTGTTGCCTCACAGTTCAGGGTTCAGAAAGCCACGGCAGCTTCATACCTGCATTGGTCCAGTGGATTCCAGCATCTAATCCGTGTAATTAATTCTTACTCCCTCTGTAAAGAAATATAAGATCGTTTAGATCGCTAATATAGTGATCTAAACGATCTTAATTACATTTCTTTACAGAGGGAGTACATGTAAATTCTCTGTCTGATCTTTCCACTCTCATCTTTGGCCACAAATAGCTCGCCGCGGCCGTTTCGCAAAAGGGAAACGGCAAGAACCCTCTCTGGCTAGAGAGATGCACACATACACACACACAAAAAAAAAAGTGATTCCAGAGAGCAATGGTGCAAATTAAGCAAGAATCCAGTCCTTGAGGTGCTAGCTGGTGCATGCACATGGCATGAGCAACCAAGAGCAGCCTTTTTGGAGCCCATCTGGTATGCCCCAACTGGTCCAAACACTGAAATTTCTTCTTCTTCAGAGCCAAGTCTGCCACTACCAGAACAGCAAGTCTACTTGGATTGGATTGGGTTGGAGACACAGTGATCATCAGTGCAAGGCTACTAGATCAGGACCGTTTCTGTGTGTGAGAGACAGTCACCAAGGAGAGAAAGCACCTTTGTCGTCGATTGGACCTGAAAACCTCTGCCGAGAGCAAAGCATTTTTCCCTTTTGTGTGACTGCCTGTTGACAAGAACAGCAAGCAAATGACTGTCGCTTGCCAGTGTGTGTGCAGTTACATCACACCCTCACCACCTTCTACATGTATGCTTTTCTCCTGATGAAAATAGGGATGCCATTGCCACCCCTTTCTGAATCAGCATTCCAAAGAGGCAATGCACATAGATTTCCTTTTCGCCGTAGCATTTCGCCGAATCGTCGGCACAAACTCCTTTGTGCATCTTCTGCGACTGAAAGTGAGAAGATAACATGGAAAATCTATCTTATTATTAAGCGCCCGGCGCATCTTTTCTTTTTTTTTTCTCTCGACAGCAGAGGATGTGCACATGTATTTGAAAACTGAAATGCTGTTTCAAAGCAGAAAGAGAAAAGGAGCATCATGCATTGCGTTGCATTTTCAAATTGCAAGTATTATAATCTGAAACGAATTACGATCCGCTTTGCCGCCTTTTTTTTCTCCCCTATTGCTCGTGCTTTTCCGCTTTGTATCACGCACCTCCGGCCTTTAAATTTCGCCTTTGGTGAACGAGCTCCTTTCTCCTCGCATTTCCAGCTCCGTTTCCTCCATAGCCTAGTCAGCAAGCATACTGCCCTCGCCATTGCCGATTGCTTCGTCAATGGCGGCTCCTGCTCTCAGCTTGGTTTTGTGTATGCTCCTGCTCTCGCACGGTTCGGCGCAGGCCAGGAAGACCGTGCCCGGCGAGGTGGTGCCTGCCGCGGATCGGGATGGAGCGTCGGGCAGGGAGAGGTTCTTGGGTGGTGGTGTGGAAGGTGCCGCGGGTGGTTCCCGGCGCCGGAGGGAGCTCCTTGCGGGAGCAGGGGCGACGACGACGCGTGACGTGTTCGCGCCGGTGACCAACCCGGTGACGGTGCCGGCGACCAACCCGGCGTCCCCAGGCGGCATCGTCACCGTGCCGGCGACCAACCCGGGCACGGGCACCGGGTCCGCGACCAACCCCAACCTCCCGCCGCTGTACCCGGAGCCGTCGACGACGCCCGACCCGACGACGATGCCTGCGCCGTTCTCGAACCCGGTCGCCGCGCCGACCATGCCGGCGCCGTTCACCGCCCCGGTCACCAACCCAGCCACGACGCCGACGCCGGTGCCCGGCACGGCGCCAATCACCAACCCGGCCACGACGTACCCAGGCGGCAGTACCGGTGCCGGCTCCGGCGTGGGGAGCGTGCCGACGACCCCGGTGTACCAGGCGCCGGCGACGACGGTGCCGACGCCGACCACGGTGCAGCCAGCGGCGGGGGGGACGGGGCAGTCAACATGGTGCGTGGCGAAGGCCGGGGTGACGGAGGCGGCGCTGCAGGACGGGCTGGACTACGCGTGCGGCATGGGCGGCGCCGACTGCTCGGCGCTGCAGCCCATGGGCAGCTGCTACAACCCCAACACGATGCAGGCGCACGCCTCCTACGCCTTCAACGCCTACTACCAGCGCAGCCCCTCGCCGGCCAGCTGCGACTTCGGCGGCGCCGGCATGCTCGTCGCCACCAACCCAAGTGACCAAACCCTCACTCCCACTCCATCACTTGATCTTCTTCAGCTGGCTCTGAAACTGTTAGCAACGCCTCCTGATTATCACTGACGAGCTGCTGAATTATTCAGGTTCAGGAACTTGCATGTACCAGGCATCATCAGGTTCAGGGTAAGAATGAACAATTTGTTCAAGACATGTCTCTAGAACACATGATCTTGTCAGGAATTTCAAATCAAACAGTCAAATTCTTACACTTGTTCTGCTAAGCTGATCATGCAACTGTGACATGTGCAGTTCTGCCGCCGGCTACAGCCCGGCGGCGACGGGCACCACCTCCGGGCCGGTGGGCGTGACGCCGAGCTTCGGGCCGGTGGGAACCACGACCGGGACGGGGACGGGACCGGCGGTCAGCAGTGGAGGGTCAGGCTCGACGGTGCTGAACGCGAACAACTACCCAGGCGGGACCTCGATGTACGGCCCGGGCAACCCGGCCGGCTTCTCCGACACCAGCAGCGGCGCCGCCTCCCTGAACTGCAGCTGGGTCCTGTCTCTGATCTGGATGTTCACCTTTGCTTATGTCAAGGTGAAGGTGTAGCATCCATGTGCTGCTGCTGCTGCTGCTGATGTGCTCTTCTCTTGTTGACATGATATTCACTTGTGTACAGAGATGGATAAATGAATTCAGAGGGGAGAGAAGACTAGATAATTTTGTGCCTGTGTGTGTGTGTGTATTGGACTAAGCTGAGCAGAATGTTGCTTATAGCTAAGAAATAGTATGTGTTAGGTGAGCATGGAGTTCATTCTCTATGAACTATGTTATGATATCAAATGATATTCTTCTTGCAAGCTTCATCTTCTTTTTCATCACCTTTCATAATAGACCTTTCGACACTGAGTATAATGGCATGCGCGATTTGCAGTCACAGATTGCTAGATGTTCCAGGCTAGTAATAAGTAGGAAGTAAAAGCACACCAAAATGTGTGCATGCTGAATGCTAACACCAAATACCAGAAATCTCTATGTTAAAAGCTCACGCCCATGTTTTCTCAGGAGACAGAAGTAGTTGCTCTATTAGATCTATGATATACAATTGAGGGTACTCTATAATATGCTCAAGCAGATCCATTCTGGATCAACTAGCTTACATCAAAACTACTACGGGAAGATTCTCGTGATGCGGTTCCAAAACATTGTTTTCCATCCTAGATGAGGTTCATGATAGTTCTGTTTATGAAATCTTCCGAGCAAGATTCTTCACTCCCGCACCAACACATTTTAGAGTGACCGTGTTTGAGTTTGGGTCGGGCTTGATGATGAACTTGACATCAAGGAACTCCTTGATGTTTCGAAGTGATTCTATAGCGCGCAGTGTCAGCTGTCCCACGCGAACCTTTGACACATCGGGCGGGCACAGAGCGCACAGCATGAACAGAAGGCCCTGCAAATTGTTTACAAGAGAAACATCATGTGACTTAACAGAAGAAGAAGCATTTTGAAGCAAGATTCACAAAGAGCCATAGAAGGAAAGGCAGATAAGATATAATCTTGCCAAAATGAACCAAGGACTAGGTTGGCAGAAGAACTTGCATAAAACAATCATTCTAACGGACTACATCCATGCAAACTATGTTCAGTTTAAATTTGTAATTCTTATCCAGCTTTCTGGCTGGCTTTTGAGTTAATACAATTGAAGAAAGGATTCCCCCTGCTGTGTTCTCGAGGGGGAAAAAGTGCTAGAATTGCCAATTTATCTTCCTACAACATCATCAGCCAAAATAAAATGACCATTATTATTGCAGAACGGTCCAGGTGCTTCAGAGTAGACAAAAAAACACAGTAATGATTGTGAATCATACGAGAGGCGTGTAAAGAAAACACAAATTATCAGCCACAATATAAAAATATCTGCCACCAGCCTGCTAAATAATATAAGAAAGGAATAAACTGGAATGAAAATACCAGACCTGGTGTGTTGAGTCAACAACTCCTCCTTGAGCCACCTCTTCTAGCAGCATCGATGCAACTTGCTCACCAAGATCCTCTGGAGACATTAGCTCAGGCTTCTCAGATTGTTCACTCATTTCATCAACATTGGGATAGCTCACAGTAGCATCTGCAGAAATCAGACAGCCTGTTGTGGTCTCAGCAACTACAGATACGCCATAGCCTGCTGACCTGCCAAAAGATGAATCCATTTAAATTTTTGAATAGCAGGACACCAGGAGATAAAAGCACAGTGTGTCACTAATAAAATTCAACAGGTTCTACTTCAAGCTGGAAACGTACAATCCACATCCACCAGATGAACTAGCTCTATGATCGGTGAAGATATGAACATCCGGAATGAACTTATTGAAGAGTCCACGTGCAGCATAGAAGATACGGGTTACAATCTGTGCAGATACATTCGTTGAGAATGCTACACCTCTTATCCTCTTTACCATTCCTTCATCAATCCAATTAACTGCCTGCAAAAACACTTGATATTAGAACGGGAATGTCAACAGAAATCATGAAACATGAGCAGAAGTAAGCTCCAACACACCTTTAGTGTACTGTTTATATTGGGAACTCGGAGAAGCACTTCGCCACCACCACGAGGAGGAGCTCCCCGGCTTTCAATTTTGAGCTCCAGCCCCTCAAGAGGAACGCCAAAGTGCTTGAGCATATGCAACGTAACCATCCGGAAAGTATCCACAGAAGGGTCCTTTGTATCATTTGTGATTCCTAAAAACAATGGCATCACATTTAGACTCCATACTAAATTCAGAAGCAAAAGGCGTTGTATGATCAGTAACGGCGATGGCCATCAACCTTCTGGAGAAATTGTGATTCCTACAAGCATGGCATCGAATTTAGACTCCGTAAAGGTGCTTGTATGATCAGTGACAACGATGACCATCAATTTTGTGCAGAACTAAAGAAGTCGTATTTTAGATGTTGGCTTATGAAAGCTTGTGAGGCCTGATGTGAACAGAGCATCTCCATTAGGAAATATGAACGGCCACAAGGATGATGAGTTCATGAGAAAGAGCTAAAAGGGTTTGCTTACTCGGCGACAGTGAATTCAGCCAAATAAACTAAACCCCAATAAAATCACCTTTGTCAAAACAATCCACACCAGAACAGGGTCCACTCAGACAAGTGATAAGTCACATATACACCAACAGAAACAACCCATTGGGCCGAACAATGGATCAGACTGGATAACGAATAATTCTATCTAGAACAACCTAATCGCACAACCCCTGGCTGCAATTGTATCGCAATTCCGGAGTTCCGGTAGAAAACATGGCAATCAATCAATCGAACTCGAGCAGAAACAGGGTAAGCAAACGCCCTTCACCTTTGAGCCGAATCGACAAGGGCGACCTGGCGAAGAGGCCGAGCAGAAGGAGCGGCTCGATGAAGTAGCCGATCCCGCGGTGCGCCCCGCAGTCGTGCTCCATGTCCTTCCCGCCGACGACCACCCCGGGCTTGTACCCGACCTTGGTCCCTGCGAGAACCCACCAGAATCAGCCACCAGCCCAAATCGAAGCCCCTGAAGCGGTCATAAGTCGGCGGTCCCTTGCCTGTGTCGTTGACGTCGATGACGTGCTGGTCCGAGACCTTGTGGATGAGGTGGAGGAGGGACATCTCGTGCGGGCGGAGGCCCCCCTCGCCGGCGCGGATGTCCTTGATGGTGATCGGGGTGGAGGTCAGCGTCGCCAGCACCAGCCGCTGCCGGAAGTCTCGGCTGCCCGACAGCCTCCGTGACTTGTCGCGACCCATCCTCGCCTGCCGCCGGCGCCGGAGACGGTTGGCTGCTCGCTCGCCTCGCCGGGGCTCGTGCGTGCGCCGGGGGCGGGGAGGGCTTACTATTTTTGTTTTAGAACAAGGGGAGGGCTTACTAGGGTTGGTTTTTTTTTTTTTAGAATCTCGCAAAGCTTTATTACTGATTAATGTTCAAGGGTACAAAAACAAGGTCGCCGGTCTGGCCTAGCCAGGTGTGACGGACAAAACCTAAAGATAAAGCATACTTTGCGAGATTATGAGCCTCCATATTGGAGGTCCTATACTCATGACTAAAAGAACATGAAATGAAGTTAGCTGCTCTAGCCTTGATCTCCTGGACGATGGCGCCAAAATTTGCTTGACTTCCTTCCCTGATCGCATCAATTGCCACCTTGCAATCCGAGGCCACCAAAACTTGGTTGAGATAGAGATCTTCTAGAGAGCTAACGCCTCCCGGATAGCCAATGTTTCAAGCACTTGAGGATCACGAAGGCCCCTCAAGGTTAGTGACGAAGCTCCCAAAAACAGCCCCCTGCATCCCTGCATATTACTCCAACTGCACCAAAAGTGCCCGAACGAGACACAGCTGCGTCCACATTGATCTTGAAGTGGTCAGCAGGTGGCGGTACCCACGTTGCAGGCCGTGAAATCGCTGTCACCTGTGTTCCCACCTTCTTCTTCATGAATTCTATGTCTGACAGGTAAGACTTGATGAAGTTGTCCGTGGCAAAAGGGGTCTGGAAGATCTCTTCGTGTATAGCCTTGCGTCGTGAACTCCAAATAGCCCATAAGGTGACAATCAACACAGTAAGCTGCTCTGCTGGAAGTGTTTCGCTCATAGCAAAAAGCCATAGTCGTGCGTTTGGTTATGTTGTTGCCAGCATATGTTCCACCAATTCGCCGTCAGACAAAGCCCAGACACAGCGGGACGCACTGCAATCCAGCAAGGAATGGCGCCAACTGTCCCGACCTCCACATAGTGGGCAAACACTCGAGGTTGCCATGTTCCGATGGTTTAGAACGTCACCCGTCGGGAGCGAGTGGTGCGCCAGTCGCCATGTGAAGACTCTCAACTTCGGTGGTACTGCCACTTTCCAAATGGAGTTCCACCCCCGCAATTCAGCTGCAGAGTTTGAAGGATCCTCCCGTTCTTCTAGCCATGCCTCGCGCCCAAGCTTGATGCTGACAATCATCCGGTAAGCAGACCGTACAGAGAAACGTCCCTTGGGGTCATTATGCCATGCCCAAAAATTGTCCACCTGCCGAGTGCACAATGGAATCTGTAAAATAGCCTCAGCATCTAGTGGTATAAAAACCTGCCTGACCACGTCCTCCCTCCATTCAGCCGAAGTGTGATCAATTAACTCTGACACCATCTGTGGAGGAACATCCACCAGAGATGTAATCGGCCGCATCATTCCATTCCGAGGAATCCAGCTATGATTCCATATGTGCGTGGAGGCTCCATCCCCAATCCTTCTGATGGCCCCATTGATGATTACATCCCTCCCATCAAGTATAGAGCGCCAGATCTGTGAGGGATGCGGGCCTAATTGAGCGTCTAGAACAGAGCCTTGTGGGAAATAAACAGCTTTAAGGATTTGTGCACTCAATGAGGACGGATCATTCAAAAGTCTCCAAACTTGTCTGGACAGAAGTGCCAAGTTGAATATCTCGATATCCCTAAATCCCAATCCTCCCAAACTTTTTGATCGTGTCATCAAATCCCATGCAACCCAACAAGGTTTCCTCTTTCCCCTCTTGCTTCCCCACCAAAACTGACGGATAAGGGAAGTGATGCTATCACAAAGGCCCCTCGGAAGCCTGAAACACGACATACTGGTATTGCTTGGGCCACGGACTTTATTAGAACCTCCTTTCTGGCAACAGATAAGAGTTTCTCCATCCATCCTTTTATCCTTTCCCAAACTCTGTCTCGTAAGTATTTGAAAGTGCCATTCTTTGACTGTCCCACATCTGTTGGCATGCCCAAGTACTTCTCACTAAGAGACTCATTCTGCACACTGAGTATATTCTTAATGTCCCCTCTAAGTCTCTGGGCACCCTTTACTGAAAAAGATCGATGATTTATCATGGTTTACTCTTTGCCCTGAAGCCAAGCAATAAGTATCGAGTAGGTTTGATACCTCATTTGCCCCTTGGATGCTAGACTTGAAAAGCAGCAGGCTGTCATCTGCAAACAAAAGGTGATTCACTGCCGGAGTCGTGGGTGCCACCTTTATGCCACCGAGCACTAATGACTGAGAACTATGTTTTAAGAGGCACGAAAGGCCCTCCGCTGCGATCAAGAACAAGTAAGGGGAAATAGGATCTCCCTGCCTAATACCTCTGGATGGTGAGAAGCTCTCCAATCTCTCTCCATTAAACAGAACCGAGAACGACACCGAAGTGATCATACTCATTACGGTCTGGACCCATTCCGGAGCAAAACCAAGCTTACCCATGATGGCTTGTAGGTAAGGCCATTCCACTCTGTCATACGCCTTCATCATGTCCAGCTTGAGTGCACAAAAGCTATTAGACTTGGATCGTTTTCTCTTCATAAAGTGCAAGCATTCATAGGCACATATGATATTATCGGTGATTAACCTTCCTGGGACAAAAGCTGATTGCTCCTTTGAGATAATATCTGGCAATATCACTTTGAGTCTATTCGCTACAACTTTTGACGCAATTTTGTAGATAACATTGCAAAGACTAATAGGTCTAAACTGGGTAAGGAGAGTGGGGTTTTGTACCTTGGGGATCAACACAAGGACCGTGTCATTAATACTAGCTGCACTCTCCTCTCCTCGGATAATCCGAAGTACCACATTAGTAATCTCCTCTCCACAAATGTCCCAATGACGCTGATAAAAGTGTGCGGGGAATCCATCTGGGCCTGGGGCCTTGGTGGGAAACATCTGAAAAAGCGCCTGCTTCACCTCCTCGTTTGAATAGGGGGCACAAAGTGAAGCATTCATATCTGCTGTTACCTTACGAGGCACGTGCTGAAGCACGTCATCCATCCCTTGAACTCCCTCTGTGGTGTATAACGTTTTATAGAAGTTTGTAACAAGCTGTTTCATGTCGGCCTTGTCGTCCACACGTATGCCCAGCGCGTTATGGAGTGCCCGGATCATGTTCTTCTTCCTCCTCAAGTTTGCCCTCGTGAAAAAAAATTGTATTTCTATCGCCCGCTGCTAGCCACTGAATTCTCGATCTCTGTCTCCACATAATTTCTTCTCTATGATATAGTTCAACCAGCCGCTCATTAAGCTTCATCTCGAGATGATTTGGAGACGTCCTTGACGGAACACATCACAGCCTTTCTAGTTCACCTTTAGCCTTCTTGATTTCCTTTCTAACGCTCCCAAAAGTCTCATCATTCCATGTCGTGAGGTTCTTTGAGAGTAGTTCGAGCTTTCTGCGAAGTGCTTCCACTCCCCCATCTCCTTGATGCTCATTCCATCCAGAAGCAATAGTGTCACGCCAGGCTTCATGGGACTCCCACATCACCTCATAGCGAAAATTCGGTTTTGGACGTGCCACTGGTTCCTCATACTGCACCAAAATAGGTCCATGATCCGAGGAGGCTGCTGTCAAGTGTGTTACGTTGGCCAAAGGGTACCGTGCTGCCCAGTCCGTCGTAGCCAGCGCCCTGTCCAATCTCACACGGGTGTAGGAACCCCCCGTCACTTTTTTCTCGAATATCCAAAATCTGCCTTGATAGCCCAAATCCATCAACATGCAAACATCAATCGCATCACGAAAACCTTGAATTTGTGCATTACTCCGGTTAGCAACTCCATCATGTTCCTCCGGACGTAACACTTCGTTGAAATCCCCCAAGCACAGCCAAGGGAGGTTATTCAAAGTTGATAACCATTTTAAAAGGTCCCAAGTCTGGTGTCTCGGATGAGTCTGAGCCTCGCCGTATACACATGTTAGCCTCCATGGTTCTCGGCCTTCCTCTTCAACCTTCGCATCAATATGATAAACAGAGTCACCCAAAATCTCAAGACTTATTGTATTATTCCAGAAAATTCCAATTCCTCCGCTTCTACCTCTACTATCTATTGCATAGGCATTATCATAGCCCAAATTATTAGCCAAAGCTTCTACACACGCACCCTTTATTTGTGTTTCCACGATACATAGCACGGTAGGGGTAAATTTCTTCGCCAGGTCGCGAAGTTCTCGGACTGTCGCGGCTTTACCCGCACCGCGACAGTTCCAGCAAAGGGAACTCATTGTGCCCGGCGGCACTCCTCGAGGGAGCCCGCCGATCCTGCATTTGTGTCCTTGCCTTCATCCACTCCTTCTGCCTCCTTGCTCGCCATTCCCTCGAACAAAACCCCTTTGTTAGCCCCATTCTTCTTGGGTCGCTTCACTTCCTTCCGTGGGGAGACATAAACAAGCGGCATAGGGGGCACCCCCGGGGGGCAGGTCGTTACTACAAGCGTCGTAGAGCTCACAGGAGCATCAGCATCAGCTCTCCCGTCGGCGGACTGGGTTGTGCCTGTTGATGGATTGTTCTCAAAAGACTGTCTCTTGTTGCTTCCAACTGGTGCCCTTAGTGTCAAATTCGGCGCTTCGGCCAACACCCGGTGCTCACTCGGCCCCGACTAAACAAAAGCCTGTGCAGCACCTGTCCTTTCCTCCTGCCGGCCTTGCTCGCGATGGACTTCCTGCTGGTTAGCGTTGAAGCGCCAACTCTGATTAGGGTTATATTGCTCTCGCCCTCTGCCTCTTCCACATGCGTTCCTTGGGCCACCTCGCCCCCTCTGAGTGCCAAATCCTCCTCTTCCCGCTTGTCTGAAGCGAACATTATCGGCCAACACAAAATCGCCCCACTCAAACTTTGTTTCGTCGTGAACTCCATCCCCGCACTCCTCATGCCAATGGCCACATTCACCGCAGTTATAGCAGAACAATGGAAGTTTTTCATACTTAACTTGGTATCTAACCCTTTCCTCTCCCTTCTTAGCAGTAACAAATCTCTTAATTTTTGCATTGACATCAATCTTCACCCTAACACGAACAAATTCACCAAAGTAGCCTGCCGGTAGTTTCAGCTGGACTTCCTCGACCTCTCCAATCCGTGATGCCATCCCCCTGACTGCTGGTTCGATAAGAAAATTGTCAGGCAGCCTATGGATCTGCGCCCATAATGCCAGCTTGTCCAGGATGATACTATCAGGATTTCTAAAGCCATCATATTCCACCATAATAACCGCCTGATCTCTAAACAGCCAGGGACCCTCAACCATGGCCTTGTTCCAGTCCCCTAGACATCCAAACTGAGCTGTGAACAGATTGTCCTTGATCTTCCTCCACACCACCGGTTTTGCTGGGTTCCATGCGGCACGCATGTCCCCATACAGAGCATTAGGGCTAAAGGTCTTGGGAGTGTGAACTCTGGCTATAGCCAGCCACTTTGTCGGCGCCTCCAAGTCCGGATTCCTCCTCCCACACAAAATCGTCGTCTTCCTCCTCCTGCAGATTCAGCCTGGCAAGCAGCTCCTCCGTCGTCTCCTTCCCCTGCCGTCCATGTGAACTTGATTCAGCCGCCATAAGAAACCAATCTATCTATCACCGTAAAAAATCCTAGATCGATCTGCTAGAAGAAACACGCGAACCAAGGCCGGGGAAGGTCGCAAGGGACCCCCCTTGATCAGCCCGAGTATGTCGAGCCCGCTAGCGAAGATCGACTGGGGGAAGAGGTAAAACCAGCGGCGGCGCCGGAGTACGTAAAACTAGGGTTGGTTTTGTGAATCAGTTGCCATATTCTCGGAGAACCAGGCCCAATCAATGGGCGAGTGAGGCGGGCCTCGGGAAACGGCCGGCTTAGAACCATGCCCAGTGGTTTAGATCGATACAGCCCATTGTGTAAAAAAACAATACAGCCCATAGAGAGACGTGACACCGATGAATGTCGAAAACGCTTTTAGGTCTCCAGCACAGATCACGAATTTGAGCCGTATACTGATCCGGGCACCCGAAATTCCAAAAGTCGAGGCAAGGGTCCAAACGTCCACCATGTTGAATTCCAAAAACCCGTCATCCGGAGGCCGCGCAATTTCATGATCCGGTATTGTTTCCGTGCACTCCTGCCACCATTCATCGTACGTTGTCGACCTCAACACTAACTACTTGTTCATAGAGTCGCAGTGGCCATAGCTCGTCCAGCCATGATTTTCGTTCGAGGAGCCCTCGTCCGGCGCGGCTCGATCACTGTTTGGCAGAATACCTCCCCCAAGCTGGACGGAGGCCACCGATGAGGCGATGATGAACATGATCCACAATGTGGGCGGCCACAAGGACGGATAAGTTGAGGACAACTGTTCGTCGTAGTTGGAGCCGCATACTCGATGCAGATGCAAAGAAGAAGGGAGGTTCGTCGTACTCGAACAAAGAGGACGTATTGGTGTGCGAGGCATTGTTGGCCACAAGTGTTTATCCGTCTCAAGGCACGGAGCTTGGCAAAGTGTGAGCAACAAAGACAACAACAAGAACAAAGAAGAGTTAATGATTTTTATCATGAGCAAAAACATTGCCCCTCCATGATCGGAATGCAAAGTCGCCAAGCCATCGTTTGTACACCATTCAACATGAGGTCAACAAGTATAGCGGCGCATAAAACAAAGCCTATGGCCAGGTGGCATGTCACTCCCCAAGCTGGTAAGTTTCTCTTTCGTGATGCTTTATGTGTTGGTAATTGGATTGATCGACTCCCTGTTGTAGCTTATTGGTCATTTTGTTGCCTTGCTTTGCTAGCCAAATGTGCCTCCGCCTTGTACCGCAAGGGCGAGGGCAAGCCATTCACTTTCATGCATTTGTAGTTTCAAGTTGAATGGTCAAAGCAAGCGGGCAGTCATTGCCCATTCCGCCAAGATCGTCAACATTGAAGCCGGTGGCGACGATAGTGTTGATCCAACCATCGGAAGGCTCGCACCGGTCACCCGTGTGTCTAGGTTGAGGGCAAGGACAAGGACCGGCATTTGCTACTCACGGTTGGAGGGCCTCCGCCGCCCACCGATGTCCGTGGACATTTGCGAGCGAAAGTTTGATGATCCGCATTGGAGATGCCTTGATCCCATAACACCATCACATAGACGCGGTCACTGAAGAATCATTTGGTCGCCTTTCATCCTCCACTGGCCAGCCAAACCCTATGCAAAAAATGGCATTCAGTGCAGTGCCCAGCAGGGAGTGGATGAGTAGACCCAGCTGGGTCCAAACTTTTCGGATCAGTCCAGGTCTCACCACCACACCCACTGACAACAGAGTGACAGTGCACACACACACACACACACGTACTGCATGAGCTCATGTATGCACACCACATGCAGCCATGTGCATGGCAAGACATATGCATGGCACACTCACTGCTTGCTCGGTGCTCTGTATTATTGCCCTCAATCAGTCCAGCTCCTCTCATCTCTATCTTCTTCGTCATGTAGTAGCACACACCTTCACTGCTCGTTCGACCAGAGGCTAGCCTCAGTTCAACCCACATTACATATATGGACTTAACCTGAGTTCATTTTTTGCCCGACCCGAACATTCAGATCAGATGGGATCAAAGGTAGGTAGGCAGCCAGCTCCGAGTTAATCATCAAGTTAGCATGTCATTCGTTGTCCAGGAGATGCATGCATCTCGCCGATCGATCCCGACCGACGCTCTCTGTCTTTTCATGCAGGTGACACACAGACACTGATGTGATCCCGCTGTACATTTGTGGCTACTTATTAGGGGGTGCTCTTCTCGGCCAAGCTAGATTCAGAATTATTGGTGCATTGCCATGACGACCATGCAACTGCAGTTGCTGCACATACGCCCCGAGTGTTCTGTTCTAGTCGGATTATCAGGCAGTGCATCCATCGGTAGAACAATGGAGAATATAAACACTCACTGGTGATCAGTAGTAGCTCAGTTGGTGTCATGTCGTCGATCCAATAGGACAGCCAAAGATGCCAGCAGAAGGAATTTGTATGTGTGGGCTGCTGATCAAGGCTTAATCCCGGATAATCAAAAATACTTACCGCTTTTCTATATAAACACATCTCATGCTACCTTGGTTCTTGTCAGGATCTGGACTGAGAGTCCATGTGCATGCATCTGCCTCCACAAGCAGGCTCCATGGTCCATGCTGTGCAACTACAAGCACCTCCTATTAGTTTCCTTTTTTACCCGTCAATGATTGCCGCCCTTGGCTTTGGTCTGATCTGCATAGAAAATTAACCGTTGGTTGACGCATGCATGTGCACCGGCCTTCTCTTGTGTCTGGGGGCTCATCGCCTGCCTGCCTCCTTGTCTGCTGCGATGGAGCTTTGCAAGTAGCCAGCGGCAGGTCCCAATCAAGCTGGCTAATGATTCTCACAACAAAAAAAAGGATGGTTAATGATTCTTCTTCTGTCAGTGTATGCAATGTAATGTACCTCGCTGGCTATAGTAATTGCTAACCAGGGAGATGAGATCAGTGCCCAAAAAGTGCGTCTCCTTCCATTGGCCGCCGGAGTCGACGGATGGTTCTCGCCGGATAAATTAACCAGAGAAAGCTAGTAGTTAATCGCCGTCGATCAAAGCTTTGCTGCTGCATACCTGCATGATGGCCAATGGGACATGAGGTTTAGACATGATGCATGCGCCGGGACCTACCTAGCATCAGTACGATCGATCGGCTAGGCCGGTCGCTGAGACAGACAAAGATCCAGCGCAATTATATATGCTTGGGCTAGCGACCCTTAATCTTTAAGGCTAGTATACTTTGCAGCCGCATGCCTCGCCGCGGCCCATTGATGACCTTAATTACCTGACAGCGAAAAGGTAATGTAGTACTGGTAGCATTGTATGTGCATGGCGTTGCTGTAGTTCATCATTCGTTCGCAAGACGTACGTTAATGGCCAATGGCCGGTGATTATCAGTCATAATCTACTCTTTTTCTTCCCGGGCTGAAAATGTATGTATAGGGATGTTGGCCGGCAAGGCTGGTTGGACTTGCCTGTCAATGGCGTCATCGCGTTCACGCGCGTGCGCCTGGCCTTGGGGCCATGCGTGCCGCTGACAGTCGCAAAGGTTTCCGTGCCCTGGGGCTTTTGGCTGGAACTGTGGACGCACTCGATCGGCGCTTCGGCGGCGTATCGGTTGATGCGGCCGAGGCCACTGCCGCCGGCCGGCGACCTGGACGGAAACCTGCCGGCCGGAGGACCCGCCGGCGAGCCTGAGCCTGATCTCTGCGTGCGCACGTATCGTGTGTCAGCCAGGCATATGGATTTACTTTCCAACAGTCAAGCGGAGCAGCACACGCAGCCAGTAGGCAGTTCGCCTGAAGCCGACGTACATGTGCTGGTGAGCTAGGCCCCGCCGGCGACGCAGTAGTAGTACGACGTCTGCTGGCTGGGTGCCGGCGCACTGGTCACGGCGAGGCGGAGGTGACCGTCCAGGCAAGATGGTAACTAGCATCCGTCTTGTCTTCTTTTCTTGGGCGTACTGCGTCCGTCCGTCCGTCCTCTGGACTCTGGAGACGACGACCGGTGCACGCCCGGCATGGCATGGCCGCTTCCGCGGGCTTTCGAGGCCATGAACTGTAGCAGCGCACTGTGGAGCGGCACGTTGCATCCGGAGCAGGTAACTCATAGCCGGCCGAACAATGTGGTACGTAGCAGCATCGATCGATCCATCTTATCTCGCGCGGCGAGACTGAAAGAGCCACACGTACGTACGTACGTACGTACATGTAGTCGATCAATCAATGCGTCGGCGTCGGCGTCGGCGTTGCCATGCCGTCCAGGGCGACGATCCATGGCTGTGGCATGTGCATGGATGTCACGCAGTGGCATGCAGGCTGCGGTTGCGACGCACCGCACGCGTAGCCAGCCAGCATGGACGCCATGGATGGCGCCAACAGCTAGCTAGCCAGCGCACATTATCTCACGGCGTTGGCAGAAGAGAGGGGCGAGTAAAATAACGGCGGCGGCGCGAGGATGCGTTTATCTCTGGGAGCAGTTGGGCAAGCATGCAGCGGTAATCTGCAGAATATTAGGCGAGACTACGTTATTGATCGCTCCGGTAGTTACCACCACCAGCATCCGCATACTAGTATACCCCTACTCCGTCTCGGCATTCTTGTGTTATTCTTTTTCATAGCAATATGTGTCTCATTCATATCATGAAAAACAAAGTACAAGTCACGTAAGAACCGACATGACAAAACTGAAAAGATAGCATAACATTTTTGAGCTTGACACCCACGCCCGTCACCTGTCTTCGGCACCACCACAGCAACCATCGAAAAAAAAATGATGGGTCACCTCCTCACCCCAAGCTCGACGCGGCTCCATCGCTGATATGCAGCTTTGCGGACTTCCAAAGTGGTTCACCAAAAGTAAAGCCATTGCCGTTGAACGAATCAGACCGGGGCAACACGCCAGACACGCCATCGAACTCCGGGTCTGGCACTCCACCATGACTTAGACGCCGAAGGAGGAAACCATACATGCCATCCACGAACCCAGCACATGTTCTGTCTTCCAGATGTCGTCGATGCAGACCACAATTTGCATCCGCTCCTGAACTATCTCCCAAGCTCCACGCCGACGTTGGAGCAAACGCCGTCGCGACGACGAAGGCCGAGGACATAGGTCCGCCACGAGGATGCCGCCGCCGCCACGCCGTCCTTGCTTGAGTAGACTGGTTTCCAAATCCATCCCCAACCATAGGACCGATGGCCTCGTCAGGGAAGGATCCGAAGAATCTTTATTCAGCGCCGTCATCGTTGCCGCCGAAGCGAAGATGATGAACAACCTAAAAACCTAGACTAAAAACGATCCACGCGCGTGAATCC
>NC_041386.1:632280916-632281528 GCF_002162155.2 Triticum dicoccoides
AGGACGGCGCTGAAAGAAGGCCTCTCCTGGCGGCGGCGGCTAGGGTTCCAGCCGGCAGGGAGCAGGGTGCCGGCATTCTTGTGTTAGATTTGTCTAGATACAGATGATCTAGTCACGTTTTAGTGTTAGATACATTCGTATCTACACACATCCAAGACAAGAATTTTGGTACAGCGGTAATATTTAACAAGGTGATCCATTTTAAGAAACATTTAAGAAGGCGATGGAGACACCGGGCATGGCCAACCGGCCTGGTGGGCGCTTGGACGGTGGCGCCACCGGAATCACACGACCGGCCCTGCGCAAGATTCCCCACACCACAGGCAGAGCCAACCGTGAGCGACGGTGAAGTTTGCGGGTTCGAGGTTGTTGGGCGCGGTGGGCCCCCAGAAGGGCACACACCACGTTTTGCCGTTGCCACGGCGTACATACGCGGAGGGCACCCTGAATGCCTTGCCTTACAGCGGGCACAGGGAGGCAGGCAGGCCCAAGTGCCCGCTCCACTCCACTCCTGCCGCCGCTGACAGCAACACCGTGCTCTGTCTATCTACGGGCCTCCATCTTATTCTCTCATTTTCCCTTTCTACTTCATTCGTGGTCGCCTTTCTCAAA